>NC_056748.1:429728938-430031178 GCF_019279795.1 Protopterus annectens | reverse complement strand
TTTACAGTTATTTAGTCGAAAACTCAGTCATGGCAATGGAACAAAAGGGTAACAGAAGAAAGTCATATGGAACAAAGGATCTTTTGTTCAAGTCATAATGGACAACTGTAAAAAGGGGTAGAATATAAGTATAGCATGCATAGACTCAGCAGCGGCCTTAGGTCAGCTGGTGCCCTTGGCAAAATGGCTCCACAGCGCTCCCCCCACACCACCCACGTGCCCCCAACCTGGTCTACCTACACCAAATAAATACTGGAAAAGTGCCCCTGCTACAGCGGCACCCTAGGCGGCTGCCTAGTTGGCCTATGCCTAAGGCCGGCCATGCATAGACTACAGAAAAAATGTTATAGTATCCCACGTTCATGGATAAAAGATTGCTTAAAATGTGTAAGATACTCATTACATTACAGCCACCATGAAACAGTGGCGGACCACTTTGCAGTTAAGCCATGATGAAGGGCACATTTTTATTTCTGGCATAAAAATTCAAAGTGGGATATTCCAGGGTGACTGTTTGTCACTGCTGCTCTTTTATCTTGCCCTTAACCCATTAAGCTGCTTTCTTAACAGGTTAGGTCATGGCTACAATTTGGCTGTGAGAAAACAACAAAGTGGAAAGACTTCTCATCATTTTGTGGCTTTTTAAAAACTGTATAGTTCATCAGATGAGAAACTGAAAGCACAACTGCAAATCATCAAAACTTTTACAGATGACGTAAGAATGTCATTTGGTCTTGATAAATGTTCTGAAGCAATCTTTTAAGCAGGAGAACTGCAGCACCAAGAAAATATGAGTCTGGGATAGTAATGTGATATAAAAGAACTTGAGCAAGAGGGTGTGTATAAAAGAACTTCAGCAAGAGGGTGTGTATAAACATTTTGAAATTGTTAAAGGATCAACAAAACATGAAGAAATGCAAATAAAACTTGATAAGGAATATTTTAGAAGACTAAAATTAATACTAAAAACAGCATTGATATCTAGGAACAAAGTCCAAGGTATAAACCAGTTTGATCTTCCTGTCCTAACCTGCAGTTTTGGAGTGATCTATTGACCCCAAAGGTGTTGGATCAGTTGGACAGGAAAACAAAAAGTGTGCTTTATGCTCATCAAATAATTTATAAAATCAGTGTATACCAAGACGATATATTCCCCGTTCTGAAGGAGGTATGGGCCTCCTTGAAACTAATTACATGTATAGATCTGTAATTGTAGGACTGCATACATATCTGCTGATCTCCCAAGACCCAAATGTAGCAAAAGTTTAAAAACATGAAGAGAGTATGTCTAAGATGAATTCCTTGCTTAGTTTAGCAGAAGCATATCTGTTTTGAGGGGGAATGTTAATCAAACCAGAAGTAAATTAAAAATCAGTCAGCAACTGAATGTGCAAAAAAACAAACAAAAAAAAAAACGAATGAATATAAGATGAAGGATTAGATAAGAAGGCAAGAAATGTGGAAAATGCATAGTTATAATCGTAAGCAGAGAAAACTGTTGGAGCAAGTTCATGTTGATCAGGATCGAGCACAGGAATGGTTAAGGAGAGGTGATTTTAAGTAAAAGACAAAAGGTTAATATTGGCAGCCCAAAATAGTGGACTGCATACATGCTTGTTCACAAAGTCCATTGAACATGTGGGAGAAACAGACAGATGTATGTTTTGTAAAACAGAATTGGAAACAGTTGCACATGTTGTTGCTGGTCGTAATATACTTGTGGCAGAAGGACTGTATACGGAAAGACATAATAATGTGGCAAGACTGTTGCATTGGGGATTTTGCAAGCATTATAATACTGAAGTAACTGAAAAGCACTGGAAACATGAGTCACAAAGCATTATAGAAAATGCATTATATCACATGGGATCACCCATTGCCAACAGATGCGAGAAAACCAGATATAGCAGTCCATGAAAAGAAGACAAAAGTAGCATCGATCATTGAAATTGCTACACCTAGTGACTACAATGTCATACTTAGAGAGAGATACAAAGTCATAAAATACCAGGATTTGCAGGCAGAAATGAGGGTAATGTTGAAGGAGGACACCCAGACAGCTCCATTAGTAGTAGGAGTGACGGGTCTTGTTTTACAATTGCACTTGGATATGTTACAGATGGATGTAACTAAACGTGAATTGCAGGAGTCATCATTACTGGGCACATTGCGGGTGCTGTGAAGAGCGCTTCTGGTAACATCAAAGATTGAAAGCGTACTAATTTCATGAACCGTAATTGTACTTTCTTAGAAATGGGGTCCATTTCCCTCATAGTATTAGAAATTAAAAAAGGCATAAATCCAACTTCTGGTGAGTTTTCTTTACTGTATGTTAGACTGGGTACTCAAATGTTAAAGTATTGTTAATGTACATGCCAAGCAGCTTAGCATGTGAGGATGATTTCAATTTTAATGTTTGCTGAGAGGACATCAAAGGAGGGTTTTCTGGACTGAGAGGTGTCTTGGGGTAAGGAGAATATTTCCTTTCTGGGGGAGGGGGGTTGAGAAAATGTTGTGAGTTGATTAGTCATGCTTCAGTGAATTAGAGGGATTCCTGAGTGATTTGTTGCAGGTTAAGATTTTAGGCAGTACATGGACTTCCAAGATGGCTGCACATTGAGTAGCAATGTAATTCTTGCTCTCCCAGTATGAAAACAGAAACTTGTCAGAGAAAGCCAGTGGACCTAGATTTCTGACTAAATTTCAGTAACTAACTAGTAAGTGCATTGCCTGGATGTCAGGATAAAAGAAACAGTGGACCTGAAGAAAAATCAGCTACAAAAGGTGATGAAAAAACACTGACTGGGAAAAGTACTGTAGCTGTTCAGCAAAAAAGAAGTGCAAGCCCCAGACATGACTTCTAGTAACCTTGAGGAAAGTATAAAGCAATTGCATATCGAACTGACTAAAATAAATGAAACGGTGATGGAGTATATCAAGTCAAACTATAAAAGGCTGGATTAAAATGGAAGAAGTTTAAACAGATACTTAGATGACATGATAAATCTGCAAAACTCAGTGGTCGAAATGAAGAAAAGATTGGCTAAATATGAGACTGCACAATAAGAGATGTTTCAAAGTAGAACAGAAATAGAGGATAGAGCATGTAGAGAAAACCTAAGATTTTCTGCTGTACATGAGCAGCTGGAAGGAACAGACTGTATTAATTTCATGAAAGCACAAATAAGCAACTGGACTGGTATTCCACAACAGGAACTGTTAACTGAAAGGGCACGTTGTGTGTACACTCCAAACCTGGCTACAAGAAAACAGCCTATTACTTTAATAGTAAAAATGCAATCTTAATAGCAGAAGGAGTTGATTCTGAGAAAACTGTGGCAGAAAGGCAAAGTACTAAAATTGGGAGACAGAGTGTTTGTGGAGAATGACTACTCGTACATCAGGCAGAAGAGGAATATATTTATTTCATTATATAGGGAATGTCAAAATAAGCATGAGATTCAAACTGCTGTACCTAGCTATCTTCAACATATTTTTCCCTGGAAGAAGAATAAGAACATTTTTGATTAAGTACATGCTAAGGAAGAAATACTAAACTTTGTCCAACAGAAAGTGAGCTGTGAAACAGGAGATTCTGCGTCTTGTTCTTCTAGTAATAAAGACCACAGAAAGACTGTGGCAGTGAAACCTTTCCCAGCATTTCAACGGAAACTGCTTGAGAGGGAAAAAGTACAGGAGTTGACTAGAATAATTGAGAAATAGAAATGAAGCAGAGACAGGGTTTGGGAGATGGAGATTAACAGGAACAGAGCATGAAAATGTGGAAATATTGGACTTTATTAAACTTGTAGGGGACACTAAAGCATATGCTCTACTTTGTGTAATGTTTTGAAAAATATTCAGGAGATTGGAAGAGGAGGGAGTGAGTTAACTGCAAGTAAAAAACAAAAAAAAAAATCCTTCTGTTCCCATGTTGCAGTATTCTTACTGTGGGATCCTCTGCCTCAGGCGACCTGAACGTCTGGCTTCTATGCAAAAGCTTAAGCTTAAGCCTTGTTGCTGCCATGTGCATGGGATGTCACATGTAGGGCCATAAACCATGGGCCTTAAATGTGATGTCTGCACACACAAACCTCAGAACTTCTTTGCCGCAGTTAAACGTCAGATTGATTGCTTTGCTCCCAGCTCTTGAAGACATTTATAGATAAGTACTCCATTTGGGAAATTACTTTTCTTGAGCTTTGGTTGTTTGCTGTTATTATTTAGCCAATGTCCACTAGAAAGGGGAAAAGTAGGTGCGGATGTCAGATTTCACATGAGGATTCGCATGAACTCTGTTCTGCTTAGGCCAAGAACATGACCACACCACCTGTAGCATCTGCCAGTCGTTCATACCTAAAACTCTGCGTAGTTGTCTGGCAGCCCTAAAACTATGTCTGGAGAATCAGCGATTAAACCGCTTAGCCCCGAGTATGGATCCAGAATCGGCCATCAAGGTGGAGCTGCCTAAAAAGAAGGCCAAGGTTGCAAGGCCTACTGCTTCTGCCCCTCCATCATTGGACATTCTGCCAGCCACTGATGTAGGGGTTGAGGGACATCCACTAGAACCGGCGATTTCAGCGACTATCCTTGTGGAAGCCACCTTGAAAACACGGGTAGGCACATATTTGGAGTTTGTTCCGACATTGGCTTTGGCTGAGGTTGAGGGGAACCAGGATCTGTAGGATGCCCACCCACGGTCCAAGAATCAGAACCATCTCCTACAGGCCAGACCCCAGATACTAGGCCCTCTCTTCCCACTAAGTCTCCTCCTCTTAAGAGGAAGCAAAATGCTAAACATCTATCTATTTCCTCTGACGACCTACCAGACTGGCATACCTTCTCTCAGTCTTTGGTTCAGACCTTTATGGCTCTTAGGCCTTCAGCCTCTCCTGCTGCCACATTGCCTGCTCTCAGCCCCAGGCCAGACTTAGCAGCTTCCATTCATCCCACTCATACCCAGGAGGAAGACTTCTCTTCTTTCTCCTTAGACAAATCTGTTATCTACACCTCCCAGATAGCTTCTCCCCTGGATTACTACTCCCCAGATGAGGATTCCTTAGAGGGAGACTCACCCCCTGAAGACATTTCTTTTGGGGAAACAATTACTAAAATGAGGTATATTTCAAGTGAGATGGAACTCAGATGACAGTGGTTCAAAAGAGATATTTTGAACTTCTTCAGGTGGAGTCACCCTCTCCCTCTGCTATCTCTCCAGTGATTCCAGCCTAACTAGATGCATTTGCATCAGCCTCAAAGACACCAGAATCACAGCCCCATGTCTCAAAAGACCTGATCGCTTTTAAAAGGTCTCTGATGAGCACAAATTCCTCATTAAGCCACCAGTGGCAGATCCTGCAGTCATTGCAGTGGTCCCTGACAGATAGTCCAGATGAATACCTTCCTCCTCCCTTTTGCCATCAGACAAGGTCAGCAAGGTCTTGGACAGATTGGGGAAAAAGATGTACACATCTTCCACACTGGTATTCAGGGCCATCAGTTATCAGACCCACATGGCCAAATATGAGCTAGACTTGGTTTCTTAGGCATCCTCCTGACTTTCTTCCATGCCTGACTCTCCTAACAAATCCCAGGTAGCATCTAAGCTGTCCTTAGCATCACATGTTGCCTGACACTCAGTGCAGCTATGATGTGACTGAGGCCTCACTAGGTATGCAGCTTCAGCCTCTGTACTTGGCAGGTATTCCTGGTTTAGGCTTCAGCCCCTTCCTGAAGATTTTAAAACCAAAATCGTAGATGCAGCACTTGACAACAAATTCCTGTTTAGCAAGCAGTCTGCTGAACTATTCATAAGCCTTCAGGAAAAACAAAACAAAGAGCTTCAGGACCTCAAACATTTACTGGTCTCTCCAATCCCCAAATTTTACAGAAACTACCCTGCCAAGACCACCTTTGTTAGAAGGCCCACAGCCCCATCAACCTCCTCCTCCTCCTCTAGACACAGAAAAGGACCTAGAAAGACATCTTCCTCAAGGGCAGCCCATCCTCAACCTACCACCAGGCAGCCTTTTCAAGACAGAAACAATGTGTGACTGCCTTAGCCACCTCACTCTCTCGTCCTGCCTCTCTCACTGTCTACTCCTCTGGAAAAAAGTCACTTCAGACTAATGGGTACTGGCGATAGTGGGAAAAGGGTACTTCATGTCCTGGCAGGAAAGACCCCTTCCAGGAGGCATCCCCTTCCTGCCCAAAAAACAGCTGCACCTAATTCCTCAGGTTATCCAAGAGCTACTTGCCCAGGAGACCATAGAAAGCATTCCCTCAGGCCAAGAATGGAGGTTTTTTTCTCCAGGCTCTTCCTAGTGCCAAAAAAGGATGGCCCTTGAAGGCCTATCCTGGATTTATCCTTCCTAAACCTTTTCCTGAAGGTCATTTCCTTCAGAATATTATCACTACAAAGCCTTCTTCTACTATTGCCACCCTAAGCCTTCATGGTCACTTCAGACTTGAAGGAGGCATACTTCCACATCTCTATCCACCCAAACTACAGAAAGTATTTGTGTTTTGCTGGCCCCTCTTCACACTTTCAATTTACTGCCTTGCCCTTTGGGTTATCTACTGCACCAAGAATCTTCCCAAAATGCCTAGCCCCAGCAGTAGCCTACTGCAGAACAAAAGGTATTCAAATCTACCCCTACCTAGATGACCTCCTCATCCTAGCAGAAGAGGAAAGCACTCTCAAGAAACAAGTAATATTCACTATGTCCCTGCTCCAGATCTTGAGATTTATCCTCAACTTGGCAAAATGATCCCTTGTCCCAGCACAAGAAAAAACATTCCTGGGTTGCAGGATAAGAACTGACATGATGAAGGTTTTTCTTCCTCAGGACAAAGTATCCTCCCTAGTCAATCACTTCCATGAACTCCTCCTGGTCACCTACATTTCGGCCAGGTGGTTCATGTGCCTTCTAGGCCCCATGGCAGCCACAATCCCTATGCTACCCCTAACCAGGCTGCACATGAGGAAGTGGTACCTAAAAAATATCTGGTCAAAACACAGCCACCCCTGAGCTTTCATCTACGCTTCTTACCCTGCCTGAAGACAGAGTTGAAGTGGTGGATCCAGCAAATATACCAGAACCCAGGCCTACCTCTTCAACCCACCAACTCAGTACATTGAATTCACATGGATGCCTCCAATCTAGGGTGGGGAGCAACTCTGAATGGCCTCAAGGTGCAGGCCCATTGGGTGCTCTCCCTCCAGAAAAAAACATATCAACATAAGGGAGATGACTGTGCTCCATCTAGCCCTACAGAATTTTCCTCCCTATTATGCAGCCAGGCCCCCTCCAAATCTTCACAGACAATACAACTTTGATGTGGTACATCATCAAACAGGGGAAAACAAGGTCTTACCTACTGTGCAAGCTAGCAGTGCAGGCATGGGAGCTAGCCTGTCAGCGCAACATTACACTGCAGGTGGGCTATATTCCAACCCAGGACAACCACCAGGTGAATGCCCTCAGCAGAGCCTTCTCTCTGCATCATGAGTGGTTGTTGCACAGAGATGTGTTCTTAGCAATTGTCCACCAGTGGGGCATGCAACAAACACATCAGTTTGCCTCCCCCAGAACAGAAAATTGCAGCTTTTCTGCTCTAGAGATCCCTACCCACTAGCCTGGAGAGTGGATACCTTCTCCATCTCATGGAAGGGACTGTTCATTTATGCATTTTCTCCCTTCCCACTCATTCAGAAAGTCCTTCTAAAAATCCAGAGGGACATGCCAAGAATCTTGCTGGTGACCCCGTATTGGCCAAGGCAGCATTGGTTCCCCCTTCTTCAATCTCTTGCCAAGGGCAATCACCACAAGTTGCCTCACAAGGTGGACCTGCTCACACAGCAGAAGGCATCTCTCATTCATCCACATCTGGAGATGCTATGCTTAACCCTCTGGGTGATAAAGTCTTGATTCACTTCAGACACCGGTACTCCGAGGACATGCTATCCATCCTGCAGGAACCCACTACCAGGAGATCATATGTTTCCAAATGGAAAAGGTTCTCCAAATGGTGTCTCCAAAGGCAAAGGGACCCCTTCCAAGTGGATATTCCACTAATCCTAGCCTATGTGTGTGAGCTCATAAAATCAGAACTTTCATATCCTTCAGCGAAGGTCCATTTATCTGCCATTTCTGCCTGCTTACCTTTGAATCCACCTCTTATTTGCGGTTTGGATGTCAAACTCTTCTTTTTGAGGTTCTGCCTGTCAGGCCACCAAAGAAAGCTATTCCACAACCTTGGGACCTAAACTGCTTTCTAGAGAAACTCACAATCGCACCATTCGAACCAGCTAGCTCTGATTCTCTGCAGATGTGCACATGGAAAACTGTCCTGTTAGTAGCCCTTACTTCAGTCAGGAGGGTTTCTGAATTGCAAGCACTCATGGCATCTCCACCCTACACAATTTGTCACAAAGATGCGGTGACCCTTTGCACCAATCCCTCCTTCATGCCCAAAGTGGTCAGTGAGCTGTCCCTCAGTCTATTCATTTACCCACCTTTTTTCCCCTCTCCCCTGAATAACAGTGAGAGAGGACTCCACTCCCTTGATGTCCACAGACAATTAAGATTCTATTTGGACAAAAGCAAAGCCATTAGAAAGTCCAATCAGCTCTTTGTGTCCTTCCAGCCCAGGGCCCTGGGCAAGGTTGTATCCAAACAAACTATATCCTCCTGGATACAAAAGACTATTTGCTTTTGCTACATTTACCATGGCAAAGACTAACCTTACAAAGTTAAAGCACATTCTACAAGAGCTGTGGCCTCTTCTGGAGCCTTCCTCAAATGGCCGAACACAGCCACCTTTCTTGAGGCAGCCATATGGTCCTCTGTGCATACCTTTACCAAGCATAACAAATTGGACCATGTTTCCACAGCCAGGGCAGGGTTTGCAAGGGTAGTCCTGCAAGGATTCCTGGAAAATCCTACTTTTTCTACCACCCTTTCCTCCTCTTGAGCTATGGCACTCTCCCACAGTAAGAATACTGCAACAGGGGAATAGAAGGACATAGATTATTTGTGTAAAATCATGCCATAACCATAGATGTCCTTCTTTTCCATGTTGCAGTATTGCTTCCCACCCACCTAACCCCCTTCTTTATTTACCCTGTCTAGAGGGCATTTTTCTTGTACTCCTTAGACTGTTGTCCAACTGGGCAGTCAGTTCTGAGGTCTGTGCATGCAGACGTCATACTTAAGGCCCATGATGTCCCAAGCACCTGGCAGTAACCAGGCTTAAGCTTTAGCATAGAAGCCGGACATTCAAGTCGCCTGAGGTGGAGGATCCCACAGTAAGAATACTGCAACATGGAAGAGAAGGACATCTATGGTTATGGTAAGATTTTACACAACTAATTTTTTTTCTTAACAGAATTACTTAACTCATTCACTCCAGAGCAGCTCAGAAAAAGCTGCCTGCTTACTTCCACCATAGGAACAACAATGCAGCCTGAGCTCATTTTCAGAAACTCCATTTGTAATACCATGCAGAAAACAAATGTTCATAACTTTTTAACTGTAATAGCTAGACTAAAAATGTAGATATGAAAGTTTTCAGCAGACACTGACCTTTCCAACGGTGTAAATGTTGATAGTGCGTATCAAAGTCATTCTTAAATATTTGGCAAGGAATGCTGATATTGTGCATATGTTTTACCTTTTTGGAAAAGCAAAGCATAATATCTTGGTCAGCGTACCATGTAGACCCATTCAATTTTTATTTAATTTGTTTGAATGTCCGCTTTAAAATGATATCTTAACCATTACTGTGTGATGCTCCTTTATGGAGATATTCATAGAAATATGATTAATATAATATTTCTCATAATTGATAAATAAACCAAGCATAATATCGCATCACCTGTAACAGACAGAGGCTACATATCAGTGTAGAAGTTGTGTGGCTCAATGTGATCTTCAAAATGATGCATCATTTGTGTCATCACCATGCTCCCTTTGTAAAGATATGGACATAATAATGAGAAGTATTGGAAATTTATAATTTTCATAATCCTACAAGACTAAACTGATATCTGTACATGTATACAGTGCACAGACACAGTTCTTTTGACATGTTGTAAGGAGTAACACTGTCTTCAAAATGAGGCATTACTTGGCACACTGACATGCCTCACAAGACCAACCCCAAAAAATTCTGAAATGACATCTCCACCCTCCTCAATCTTGACAAAATAGGCAACCCTTGCAAAGTTATTTACCAACATATGAAAAAAAAATCATAATTTCCATAACCTAAGTCCTAAACAAACTGTGACATTTGTACATGTGTACAACATACAGACACTTCTTTTACCATGTTGGAACTGTAAATACTGTCTTCAAAATGAGGCATTACTTAGCACATTCAGATGCTCCTGTGCAAAGTTATTTACCAAACTATGAAAAAAAAATCATAATTTCCATAACCTAAGTCCTAAACAAACTGTGATATCTGTACATGTGTACAGCCCATAGGCACAGTTCTTTTACCATGCTTTAATGACTAACACTGTCTTCAAAATGAGGTATGATGTAGCACAATTACTTGCTCCCTGGCAAAGATATTTACCAAAATATGAAAAAAATCATAACTTCCATAACCTAAGTCCTAAACAAACTGTGATATATGGATAAAAACCAACTGGGCAGAATAAAAGAAGGCACACACGTTGATAATGTTAAGCGCTTTTCGTTTATGACAATACACAAACTTCATCAGACAGAGAACCAGGTAAATCCATCACATTTAAATACATTCAATTAACCAATCAACAAGGAGTAAAAATATTGAAAAAACACAATGTAACCACCCATTTTTTAAAACTGTCACAACAATAACCACTCTGTAAGTAAAAATGCATTAATGCACTAATATACAAACACCTATAAAAGATGTATTATTCAATGTTTTAAACGTTTAAGTTTTAAAATACTACTCAAAATACATCCTTCATTTAAACCTGGCAAATTATAGGCATTAAGCCTAATTTGCCAAGTAAGTTCAAGTTCGTCCAGTCTAAGAACATCAGGGCCGCCTCTAACATCACTACAAACTTGGTCTATAATAATAAACTTGAAACAGTGGTCAGAAAAAAGTTCAACATGCTTAGCTAAGGCGTTTTCAAGCTTGTGTTTCCTTATTGCATACAAATGCTCATAAATACGGTTGCGAAGTTTCCTTTCAGTTTTGCCAACGTAGAACGCGGGACAAAACTGGCACTTGGCAAGGTAAACAACCATCTTAGAGTTGCAATTATTTCTCCATTTTAGATTAAAATGTAAATTATTAACACAAAACCTATTAGATTCCAATATGTAAGCACAATAATTACAAGCTTGGCATTTGTACATACCAGGAATTCTAACAGTATTTGTTTTTCTATTCTCACAGTAAGCTTGAAGGTTCTTACCCCTTCTATAAGTTACTAGGGGTTGTTCACCTACACTGGAAAAAACATTGTTGTCACTTTTAAAGATTTCCCAATTTTTCCTCAAAATCTTGAAACAACTACTACTGTCAAGATTGTACGTAGTTATAAAAGAGGAATTAAGTTGGTTTGTTTCATTATGAACCACAATAACGTCTATTGAAGTGTTAGTGGCTCCATTTACACTAGATGGACTACAAACAAGTTTATTCAAAAGAGGTGTGTAAAAAAGAGACTGGCGTTTCAATGAAACTTCTTTTATAGTTTCATTGATCAACGTCTCTGGATAACCACGAGCCAAAAACATTTCCTTCATGAAGTCACATTCATCACGGAAGACTTCATTTACTGTAATAATACGGGCTGCCCGGACTAATTGACCCTTTAAAATAGCCCGTTTTTGATGGTATGGATGACAACTTGAAAAATGAAGCATTGAGTTACAGTAAGTTTTCTTCCTATGAATGGAAGCTGTATATCTATCAAGCGTACTGACCTTGGTGAGGGTAATATCCAGGTATGCAATAGAAATAGATTCAAAAGTGTGTGTAAATTTTAAAAATAAAGTAGTTGAATTAAAATAACTAACTACCATATCACTAAATTCTATATCGCCGTCCAACAAAATAAAAATATCGTCTAAAAAAACGAGTATAAAAAAATAATCTGTTCTTTGAAATTACAATTGTTAAATACATACAAGTATTCCCAATAGGCCATGACCATATTGGCCACACTAGCCCCACAGGGTGAACCCATGGCTACTCCAACCTTTTGAAGGAAAAACATACCTTCAAACATGAAAAAATTATTATCAAGAATTAAACTCAGTAGTTCCTCAACTAATGAGCTTTCATCCATGGGACACCCTTGGAGTTTTAACATCTCAATGACCCATTCTAAAGCTACCACATGAGGAATACAAGTATATAAATCTTTAACGTCAATGGTCAAAAAGTTGTAACTAGACTTGAATTCCAACTCGTTAATATTCCTTAAAAACGTCCATGAATCTTTGCAAATTTGTTTTATGTCAACCATGGTTGATCAATGAAACTATAAAAGAAGTTTCATTGAAACGCCAGTCTCTTTTTTACACACCTCTTTTGAATAAACTTGTTTGTAGTCCATCTAGTGTAAATGGAGCCACTAACACTTCAGTAGACATTATTGTGGTTCATAATGAAACAAACCAACTTAATTCCTCTTTTATAACTACGTACAATCTTGACAGTAGTAGTTGTTTCAAGATTTTGAGGAAAAATTGGGAAACCTTTAAAAGTGACAACAATGTTTTTTCCAGTGTAGGTGAACAACCCCTAGTAACTTACAGAAGGGGTAAGAACGTTCAAGCTTACTGTGAGAATAGAAAAACAAATACTGTTAGAATTCCTGGTATGTACAAAGCTTGTAATTATTGTGCTTACATACTGGAATCTAATAGGTTTTGTGTTAATAATTTACATTTTAATCTAAAATGGAGAAATAATTGCAACTCTAAGATGGTTGTTTACCTTGCCAAGTGCCAGTTTTGTCCCGCGTTCTACGTTGGCAAAACTGAAAGGAAACTTCGCAACCGTATTTATGAGCACTTGTATGCAATAAGGAAACACAAGCTTGAAAACGCCTTAGCTAAGCATGTTGAACTTTTTTCTGACCACTGTTTCAAGTTTATTATTATAGACCAAGTTTGTAGTGATGTTAGAGGCGGCCCTGATGTTCTTAGACTGGACGAACTTGAACTTACTTGGCAAATTAGGCTTAATGCCTATAATTTGCCAGGTTTAAATGAAGGATGTATTTTGAGTAGTATTTTAAAACTTAAAAAGTTTAAAACGTTGAATAATACGTCTTTTATAGGTGTTTGTATATTAGTGCATTAATGCATTTTTACTTAGAGTGGTTATTGTTGTGACATTTTTAAAAAATGGGTGGTTACATTGTGTTTTTTCAATATTTTTATTCCTTGTTGATTGGTTAATTGAATGTATTTAAATGTGATGGATTTACCTGGTTCTCTGTCTGATGAAGTTTGTGTATTGTCATAAACGAAAAGCGCTTAACATTATCAACGTGTGTGCCTTCTTTTATTCTGCCCAGTTGGTTTTTATCCAGTTTGTTTGTATCAGTGTTAGCGTTTTTTCCAAACTGTGATATATGTACATGTGTACAGCATACAGACACAATTATTTGATCATGTTGTAAGTATTAACACTGTCTTCAAAATGAGGTATCACTTGGCACAATTACATGCTCTCTAGCAAAGTTATTTACCAAAATATGAAAAAAAGATTAATTTCCATTACCCAAGTCCTAAACAAACTGTGATGTCTGTACACGTGAACAGCATACAGACAGGTACTTTTACATCTTGTAAGTAATAAATACTGTCTTCAAAATGAGGTATTACTTAGCATGTTGACATCTTCCCTAGCAAAGTTATTTACCAAAATATGAAAAAATATCATAGTTTTCATAACCTAAGTCCTAAATAGACTGTAATATTTCTACATGGGTAGAGCATACACACACTGCCTTCATAATGAGGGATTACTTAGCACATTGACATGTTCCCTGGCAAATTGTACAAATGAGAGAAACAAAGTGGTGTGTGTGTGTGTGTGTGTGTGTGTGGGAGGGGGGGGGGTTGTTGTGCTGGAATTAGATTAGAGAATTTAGATAGGCGAAGGTCATGGGAGATAGTGTCAAAGGCCTTGGATAAGTCCAGAAGCAGGGTGGACACTAGACAGCCGGAATCCTGGGCTTTGTTGATGGTTTCAAGGAAGGAGAGGACAGAGGTAGTGGTACTAGGACCAGGTCTAAAACCATGTTGTGTGGGGGTAAGTATGTGGTTGTCTGTGAGGTTGGGTAGAAGTTGAAGGTGGATACACTTTTCTAGAACTTTTGAGATAGGGGATAAGATAGTGACTGGCTGGAAATTGGGAATATTGTTATTACCTCCTTTGTAAAGGGGAATGATATAGGCCTTTTTCCAGAGTAGGGATACACAGTTTTCTTGGACTGAGCAGTTTATTAGAATGGAGATGGGAAAGGAGATTGCATCAGCAGCAATTTTGAGGAAGTTGAAAGGAAGGTCATTAGGGGCATTTGAGCATGGTTTCAGTGTCTAAAACAGTTTTTTATGGTGGAGATAGAATGGGTTTGATAGTGAAGGAAGGGGGTTGGGAGGTGGTAGTGTTAGGGGAGGGAGAGATAGGAGGAGGTGGAATTGAAGCTTTGCTGGGGAAGGAAGTAGTCTGGCTATAGAATCAATAAAGGAGGAGTTCAACTGGGTGGCTTAGGAGAGGTCTAGGACATGTGGGTCAGGGCAGGGGTTGCCTATTTTGCCAGGATTGAGGAGGGTGGAGATGTCATCCCAGAATTTTATGGGGTTGGTCTTGTGGTTATTAAGTTTTTGTTTTACTTTGTTATGTAGTAGCTTATATTCAGTCAGGGTGGTATGGGTTTTATTTTTCTGGTAATGTTTCCAGGCTTTGTCACGGAGATGCATAATGGTTGTAGTTTCTTTGCATAACCATGGGACAGTTTTACTTTCTTTTGGTTCTGGAGGTAGTAATGATATTTAACAGGTCTAAGAATTTAGTATTAAAGTAGGCTACTGCATTATCTAGGGAGATGGCTTTTAGACGACTCCAGTTTGTGTGTTTTAGAGAGCTGGAGAAGGTTTCAGGGTTGAAGTTTTTGAGAGAGCAGGAGGAGATATAAGTGTGGGATTGTTGTAAGGAGGAGGGAAGGGGACAAGTGAAAGAGGAAGATGATCGCTAAGAGTGTCAGGTAGGATACCGCTGTCAGAGATGTATTGGGGTGGGAAACAAGAATCCAGTCAAGAGTAGTACCAGAGGAGAAGTGTTTCGAGGGCCTGGTAGTGCTATACAAAGCTAATGGCCTTAATCCAGTCATTCCCCTATGCAAGAATGAAAAGTGCACTAATTTTTCTTTTGTCATGCTCTTTTAACTAGCTCCTTTTTTTTTTTTTTTTTTTTTTTTTTTTTACAATGCAGTGCCTGCATTTCTTAAAACTGAACAAGAACAAAGAGAGAAGGGAGAAATAAATAAAAAGAATAAACAAGCATCTATTTACATTAGTATCCCCATTAAACTTAAAAATAAATTAAATACATTTATTTTATAACATGCAGAGAAAAATCATGCACCACTTAACTCATTAACCCATAGTACCTTCTCATGGTGCCTGTGTGCTTAAACCCGAGTGCTCCAAGAGAAGATACAAATTGTAAGCAGTTACCCCCTGAGTGCCTTCCATAAGCGAGACAAACTGTACTGCAGAGTTTTACTTCACCTTAATGTAAGACACGCTGAAATTGTAACTGAATGTGTAATTTACCTTCTGTAGTTACGATTCAGCGTGTTTTTACATTAAGGTCATATTAAAATTCTATTAGAAAATCCGGTTTCAAAGTTCCTGATAAAGCAAGTGGTGGCAGCTAATTGGATTCTTGCAATCCAAGCCACCACTTGCATAACACCTCCACCCCCAAACTAAACCGAACTTTAGTAATGTAGTCTACCATTGTAAGGTAGTGCATCAAAAAAATAAAATAATCACTTTTAATAATGTCTGGGCTGAGCAGGCGAATGATTTACTCCACTCTCACAGTTTGTAACTTTCTATTGATTTATCTCGGAGAAGAGGGTATTCTCCATGATGCAGCAATTTCCAAATAAGTACATATTTCACCCTAATCACATTTCAAATTTCAGTATCACATCCATTTCATATATATCAGTTTATCTTGTGAATATGTTTTGGCATAACCTACATTACCTCAGTAAATTTAATTTCTGAGGGACTGGTTCTATCTACGCAAGTCGCTGAATGCAATACATGCTTTGAGTTGCAGAGTTTCAGCAAATAATTTCAGTCCTCTTTGCCACTGTGATTTTCATAGCCCGCACTTTGCAATGCATAAATCTGCCACAAGCCAATAACAATAACTACAAGGAAGACCTTATGAGTCATCTTCAGTGCCCTTAACTGATATTCAGATGCTGACAATCCAGAAATGCAAAAATGTGCATTCCATGAAGCAAGTGGTGTCAGCCAGAGTAGCGAAATCCAAGCCACCATTTGCATAACACCTTCACCCCCAACACGTGTTCCCATTGTTGTTTAAGAGTAAATAGAGGGGTCCAGCAGCAGATATTCCTTTCTTTATTTATAAAATCTGAAGAATTTACTTGACTTGCTGCTGGATCCCTCTATTTCTTGTGCTGATCTATTCACGACTGAGACCTGTTTCCCCATATAGCGATGCAGTGACGTATTCCATCATACGGTGCTTTGTATTTGTGGCTGACGGGAATAGATGTCTCAACACAGGAATTTGGGTGGAAACAGAAATCAGTGGTTTAAGAATCTGTTTTAATGTGATATCAAATGTTTTGCTTTAAAACTCTTAAATGGGTAGCAGTCTGAAATGCAAGTTGACATAACTGTGCATCTTTAAAGTTGGCTACACATTAATTGCACCATTTAGGAGCTGATTATTGCATACTTAAAGTTTATTATTATTATTTTTTTAGGACTGTATAACACTACTGCTTTCAGGATCTGATGTTGCTTATTTAACAGTTCTGGCACATAGTAGTAAAGCTTAACTTTGATGTGCATGTTGATAGACTGTAGATTCCTTTTTTGAGTGTAGATGTTACTGGATTGTTCCTTCAAGAGTCTCATTGATTGTTAAAGAACTTGGCAAAAAGGCTACTCCCATCTTGTGTGTTATAAATGGTACTCATCAGACTGTTCCACTCCCCCTTGAAAACTGCAACCCCATGTGAGCTCGGGTCTCCCCTGGCAATTATAAAATAAGAGACCATGGCACTTACTATTTTCTCTCATTTGATCATTACATTTCCACCATAATGAGGAAATCCTTCTATCTAGCCAAGTTTATTTGCAAGGGAAAATCTTCAAGATCCAGAGATGATGTCAGGACTGAAATCACTGTTGCAGTATTCATGACAGAAGGGTTGTTGTTCACTGACATCCAGCTGGGATAGGAAAGATTTAGCAACCTCAGCTCGTCGGCATAGGGATATATAAACAGATGTACATGCAAGATAGATTAGACTGTCTTGCCACCAGCCTGAATGCTGGTCATTGCATTTGATGAACTGTTCTTATTTGGTATCATAGCTTCTCTTGTCAGTCAGATAAGTGCCCCATTGGAGATCCTTCCTGACTAACCTTATGACTGTGTATCGATTGTTATTAGTTGTCAGCTAGGAGGGTTAAGTGCATGTGTGGTAGGCAAATTCCATACAAGGACTTGCAAACTAAGTTCCTTTTCTGTCAAGGCCCTGAACACTACTACTACAAATCTCGTTCCATTCATCAGTTAAATTTTTCCTAAAACTCTCCAGTTGAGTCTTCCTCCCAGGAAGGAGGCTAGGGACTCAGAAATCATGGGTGGATTGTGAGGGTTTTACAGTACAGAAAGCTGTGATGCAGAAAAGGGACTGGAATCTTAGGTTGTAGAGGGGACTGGTGTGCTGAATCACCCTGTGTTTAACTAAAAATATTAGTATACCAATGTAGGACACCAGTTGACAAAAGGCCAGCCCTGACTGGAGCTATTAAATGCGTCACTTTTTTGTGATAATAGTTATGTGAATAACAGTGGCAGCTGCTGAGAGTTTTACCTGAAAAGTGAGAATGACTCCGTGTTATACTGTAAGTGCACCTACTGTTAATGTGATAATAACCTGTATTTCATTATTGAAAGGTTCTGCATGCTCAGACACAGGTGATAATTGCTGCACATAACCTGTGGAGCAGGCATTTATTATATTACCTGGTATAGGTATAACAGAGACTCATTACCATCTGTTAGGAGAATACCAGAGTAATTCAGTAAAATAGTATAACATTTACATATTACTGAGCACTTCCTCCCACCTAAATTCTGCACAGTAATGGCAGAGCCAGG
This sequence comes from Protopterus annectens, assembly GCF_019279795.1. NCBI lineage: Eukaryota > Metazoa > Chordata > Ceratodontiformes > Protopteridae > Protopterus > Protopterus annectens. The sequence continues at coordinate 430,012,758 of NC_056748.1, read as the reverse complement.
AATATTGCTCAAAATATATGGTACCTCCATGCTGGTACTAGTCAGCAGGTCAGTGATAGCAAAAATGTCTATAGTTCAGCAAGTCATAACATTTATCTCACGCAGCCAATCACTGAGTAGAATCAGAAGCAAAAATAACAGACAGAAATATCTAAACTATCTGGTTGATCCATGTAAGAATTACTCCAAAAGTATTGCCCTATCCATCTTAGATTCAACAATTAACACCTCTTATCCCCCTATCCTACTTTGTCTGCTGAGATTTCATGTAAAACAGTAATGCCAACCCTGTGTTATTTTATATTGTAACAAATCTAACAGGAATATGCACCAATAGATTTTTATTTTAATTGACGCGTGTGTGTGTGTGTGTGTGTGTGTGTGTGTGTGTGTGTGTGTGTGTGTGTGCGTGCGTGCGTGTGTAATTTTACCTTTTGCTTTTTTTTACTGTATTTTCACTGCAATCATGGATATTTTGTCAAGTTGTGTAATACCATCGTTCTTCAATATTATTACATAAATGTAAATGCATTGTCTTCCTATTATATTGTTGTTCATGGAACTTTTCTCCCCAGGACTCCATTGAAAACAGGTTCTTCTTGGCCCAATAGACTGTCCTGGTAAACAAACTGTAACATAAATAAATATAGTAACAAGTTTTAACAGAAAGCAAGTAAATGAAAAAGAATACTGAGTATTATAAGGTCTTTTTTCTAGTAAACAGTCCTGTATCTGGTTCTCTAGTCACTAGCAGACAATCTGATCAAGAGAAACGGCTTGAAGAAAATGTTTTCTGAAAGCATTCCAGTGCTCTCCCAGCTGGGAGAGCTATAAAGATAAGGTAAAACCAGACAGCACTCAATGGAATCACAGGCTGTACCATGTGTCTTTGCACGGATAATCTTTCTTTCTGTTAGCTCGAGTCTGTGTGTGTGTAGCTGTCAGTTTGAAACTTTTTTTCATATTAAGGGGGTAAAACTTCAATATTTGAAGATAAACATAGTTTTGTTTGTTGTTATAAAGTTAGTAGGTTTTAGGGGGTTGTGTGTGTGTGTGTGTGTGTGTGTGTGTTTATTTGAGGGTTTTCAATAAAACAAAAAGTTCTGCAAGATGTGACATAGACTCAAATGGAGAAGACAAGAAACAGTTGTATAAAGGATTAACCTGCCAAACATTGCATGCATGTGACACACAAGGTGGAACTAGACATTTAGCAAAAAAGCTTTTATACATAAAAGGTGGTGTAATAATCCCTCAAGGATATAATTCTTTATATAATGTCTTTAAATGTTAATAGTCTCACAGATAAATACAAAAAAGAAAGAGTAGTAAACTATATTAAAAAATGTAGAGTGCAAATAGCAGTCCAACAGGAGACATACTTGGAAAGAACTGAACATGTGAATTTGATAAAGAAAGGTTTTCAGGATGATTATTCAGTGAAATACCTGGGGCAAAGGAAGAGAGGAGTACTTATATTAATTGCAAGAGGAGCGCCAATAGAAATAGCAGAGGGAAAAATGACAATAATGGCAGTTTTATAATACTAAGAGGCTACTGGCAAGGGAGGAGAATTACAATGGTATGTATTTATATTCCACCGAAAACTGCTATAATGGAGCTAATGAAAATTATAGGAGAAATAATCAGCTTTCAGTAAGGAATATATTACTTATAGGTGGGGACTGGAATTTGATTTATAACAGTGAAGATGTGTCTGTGGGGCCCAGAAAGGAAAATATAACAAAGAAGGGTAGATTTTTAAAGACATTTAGGAAAATATTTGGCATGGAAGATGTGAATTCAGTACTAGGAATTCGGTGCAAATTTATATATTATTCCCGAAGATACAAAACTAGACTAGGCTAGACAGAATTTACATTTCACAGGAACATGTACATGTAATTGAAGGTCTTGATATGCACCCAATAACTATTTCAGATCATGCACCAATAATAACTAAAGTAAAAACACAGGGTAATGAAATAAAAATGGGACACTGGTGCTTTCCCACCTATCTGTTGAAAAGAGAGGAATTAAGGAATGGGTAGTAGAAATTATTCAGGAGCTATTAGAGAAGATACAGACTTCTGAAAATATAGCTAGGGAGTGGGATAAAATTAAAGTGGAATTTAAAAATAAGGTGGAAATAAAAGAAAGGGAGATATGGTTAAGTAGTAACAAGAATTGGTCAGAAGTGCTAACAAATATTAAAGTATTGCAAAATAGAGGGAATCTCACATAATATGAAGAGGAGCAACTACAGAATGCTAAACAGAAAATAAGGGATTACCTCGTTAATATGCATGAGTGTAGAAAGACTGCTGTTAAGCAACTGCTTTTTGATAACTCTAGAGCACGAAAAGTTTTATCACAACGTCAGGAAACAAAGTAGAAAGAACTGTCACTAAGCTTAGGGAGCCTATAACAAGGAAGATAAGGGATCCTGTAGAAGTACTAGAAGTATTTCAGAAATTCGACGAATGTCTGTATAAAGCAGAGAAATATGGAAGTCAAGAAAAGGTACAAATGTAAATGTTTGTGGAAGAATTAAATATGCCAAGGCTACAGCGAGAGGATGCTCAATTACTAATAGTTGATAGGAGGAGATGAGATAAAAATGGTGGTGTATAACCAATCTACAGGAAAGTCCCCAGGAGTAGATGGTATTCTTCATACAGGCCCATTTCAATACTAAATTATGATTATAAAGTGTTTATGCCTATAATGGCTAAAAGAATTGCAAAAGTGATGCCAAAATTGGTAGATATGGATCATTATGGTTTTGTGGAGGGAAGGCATTTGACAAGATTAACAGAACATCAGTGATCCTGAGGGAAGCCGAATGTAAGAAAATAACAATGTTGTTGTTGGGTCTTGATGCAGAGAAAGCATTTGAAAGAGTAAGCTGGGATTTTAGGAGCAGAGCAATGGAAGCATTTGCATTCCTTGATAAAATTATAAGGGTGATTAGGATGATATATGAGGTGAAAATTAAAGTGAATGGGGTCCTGTCTGATAATCTTTAACCTTGAACAAAGGAACCAGGCAGGGGTGTCCTCTCTACCCTTTATTTGGATTATATTGAGAACCATTGGCAAAGAAAATAAGGGAATCAGAAATTCAAGGATATAATTGCTATGGTAGTCAAGAAAAGCCGGCTGTATTTGCAGATGACATCATTTTATACCTGACAAAACCAGAAAGGGACATTACAGTGCTGTGAAACATACTGAGGCAGTTCCAGACATTTTTGGGATACAAAATTAATGAAACTAAAACAAAAGCAATAGCGGTAAATTATGTACCCATATACGAATTGGTTCAGCAATATCCATATTTATGGGGACATGATAAAATTAAGCATTTAGGAGTATGGACTAAAATGATACCAGTGTGGCAGCTAAGGATATGTGGGAAGAGACTAAACAAAAGATAAAAAAAACTGAGAAAATGGAAGCTCTAAGACAGAAGCAGTAACATTTTTTTAGTCACTTTAGTCTTGTACACTGGTCAGGCATATTTGCGTCAACCAGAGGGGAAGTCATGGATAGCAATTAATCAAGAGCTGAAGGATTTTATCTGAGAGGGGAAGTCAGGAAGAGTCAAGTGGATAAACTTATTCCACCAATAGAACAGGGCAGATTGGGATTACCTTAGTTGTAGGTATATTTCAGAGCAACACAGTTAAGGCTCCTATATATAGCACAAACAGAAAACTGTAATTCAGAGTGGAAAGAGTTGATGATGAAACGGGGTGGGGGGGCTCAAGTAACAGGGAGAGACTGGGATTTTGTATGCAGACCATTAAGGAGAACAGTAATAGTCATACAGAATTTTTCATAAAGTAGCAGAAGGTCTTCTAAGATACTAAACCAACATGGGAATGGAGAAAGGAGATTCTGCAGAAATGATGGGGATGACTCCCATTAAGGATACAGACAATAGGCAAGAGAGGGCAGGAATATATTGGACAAAACTGGCAAAAAAGCAAGGTATTGGGAGCAAATAACTAGAGAAGGAAAGGTAATAGAATGGTAATATGCCAAGAACTTATTTGAGGGCAGGCTAGAGAGTGCCTTCCATATCAAAGAGTGATATCAGAGTATAGGCAAAGAGAAAGAAATAGGGAGGTCTTAAATGAAAGACCAGCAATGGTAGAGTTTTTAGGAGAGTCTAGAATAGAAGTTGCCATTAAGAAAAGGCATAATTAGTTGAACATGTAAAATATTGCATAACTATAAGAATCAGTCAGAGGAGGTTAGGAAGGATTGGGAAGAGAGATTAGATGAGCAATTCATAAAGAAACAATGGAGGGATATATGTGTGTCTCCCAAATATGCAACAGAATCTATAAGATTTAGGATTTTTGCATGAAAATGTTTACATAGATATTTTTATACCCCAAACAGGCTTCAAAGAATTTTTCCTCAGGTAGACAGCAAATGTTGGAGGTGTAATGGGAAGAAAGTGGTAACCGGGAACATATTTTCTGGGAGTGTAATGTGTTGGCAGACTTTAAAGATTCCCTGCAGACTGCTCTTTCAGAGATGCTGGGCGAGCAAATTGGAGTAACCAGGGAAGTGATTTTTTTTAAGCTATGATACAGAATTGGAATTGCCTAGACACAGTAAGGCCTTGCTGAGTCTAATTATGATGGCTGCCAAAAAAGCTATTACTAGAAAATGGAAATCAAAGTCTAAACCAACTTTACTAGAAGTAGCAAAGATGGTAACAGAAATAAAACAACTGGAACTGGGATCTGTAGAGAAGGGTAGGAATAAATTGCATAGGAAAAATGCGAATTATGGTATCAGTACATGCAGAGTAGGAAAGAGGTTTAAAAGATGGCAGGATTAAAATGTAACATGGCCAATGTCATACATGATAATTTAATAAAGATGCTCCTTGTTTTATATAAAAGATTTTAGGCAGTACATACGAGAGTGGACTCAACGGAGTACTGAATTAATCTGGCAAATTTTGAGGCATGTGGAAGTTCATTAATGAAGATACTATAAAAAGAGACTAAGAATGGACCCTTGAGGAATACCTGTGTGTGGAGACTGGCAGGAAAGGGGATAAATCTTTGTGCCATTTTATGGCCTGCGAACTGTTAGCAAGATGGCCATTAAATCATGTGGTAGAGGTTTCATCAAATCCTAGAGATGAGAGTTTTTGTAGGAGGATGGAGTGTGAGGCTGTGTTGAAGGCTTTGTAAAGCTGTAGAAAGAGGGCAGATCCTAGACGTCTTTCATTCCTGTGGGTGTTTACTGTATTAGTGAGCTGTAGGGGGGCTGTAGTAGTGTTATGATGGGGTGGAAATTGTGTTGGGAAGAGGAGGTTATTTTTGGCAGGGTGTTGGGAGAACTGGGCTTGAATACATTTTTCAAGAATTTTAGATAAGGGGTACAGGATAGCAATAGGACATTGGTTGCTAATTATGGGGGTGTTTCTTCCTTTATGTAGTGGTAGGATATAACTTTTTCCCCACATTGTTGGGATGTATGCTTCTATGATAGTGGTTTATGAGTATGGAAATGGGATAGGCTATAGCCTCGGCAGCCATTTGTAGATATTTGGCAGGGAGTAATAGTTGAAGTGGGAACTGGTTACAGAGAGAAGGAGGCAGAGTCATAGGTGTTGAGGATGGAGGGGATGGCGGGAGGTGTGTGTGTTTTTCTTTAGGGATGTGACAGATTTTATGAAGTGTGCATTAGGGTGGCAGAGTTGTTTGTATTTTTTTGGGCACTGCGGGTTCAGGTTGGGTGGCATCGAATGGTTTGAGGATTTTGTTAATATATTACCAGAATGCCTTTGAGTTTTGAAGGTTTTTGGACAGTACTGTTTTTTAGCTATTTTGATATGGTATTTAGTGTGATTTCTGAGTTGCCAAAATACATGTAGATTGTGTTTTATTTTTGATCTAGGAATTCCAGGGCTTGTCTCTGATGTGCATTAGATGGTTTGTGGTTCTAGTCAGCCAAGAGACTGGGTATGGCTTTTACACCATTTTGTTTTGAGGGGACAAAACTGTTTAGAATGTGAGGAAGGTTCTGGAAAATTCTTTAACAGCATCATCTAAGGGGTGATCATTTAGATGTTGCCAGTTACAAAGTTGTAAGTTTTGGAGAAATGTCTCTTTCCTTTTGGTAGTGTGAGAGATTGCATACTTCATTAAGATGGTGTGATTTGGGGATGTTGTTTTGAGCTGAAATCATAAATGTAGGTAAGTAGGTAATTGGTCACTTAGAGCATTAGTGAAATGCAGAGGAGAATATATTATTAGGGGAGGAATTGTGTATCCAATAAAGAACTGACCCTTTACCGGTGGTGTTTATGTAGTGAGTAGGAGAGGTAAATAGTAGGTTGAGGCCACAGAGACTGATGGCATTTTGAGGGTAATCATAATTGACAGTCTATATTGAAATCTCCTAAATTTAGCTTTTCCTGTGGGATATTAGAGGTGATGATAGAAATTCTTTAGCAGTGATGATGCTATTTACAGGAGGACTGTACATTCCCATTATGGATGGGTTTTGTGGGAGTTTAGCTTCAGTAGAGCACTAATGATTTTGGCATTATTAAAGACTGGGATGAGGAGGGTGGGAGGGGTAAATTTTATCCAAGATGGCTACACCTTCTGCTTTTTCAATTGCCTATCTACCCTAGTATGTTGTAACTGGGTGGTAGTATTTCTTCATCTTTTATATGGGGATTTAGCCAAGTTTCTGTAATTATTAATAAGGCAGGAGAGTGTTGGGCTATCCATGCAAGCAACCTGGTTATCTTATTGCAAATGCTTTGGATGTTCAGGTGGAAAATTTGCAATGAGAATGTTTTGGGAGCTGAGAGATGTCTATTTGGTTTTGGGTTAGTGGTGGTGTTGGCAGTGTATGGTCGTGGATTGGGGTGTATGTCACCATCCAATGTTAATTTGATAGGCTATGAAGTGTGTGTTGAGGGGGTATGGGTTGCTGAGTTTTTTTTCTTTTAGAGATTTTAAGTATGTAGAGTGGTTTTTTTATATGTGTATATATATATATATATATATATATATATATATATATATTTAGATCTGATGTTTTAAGAGTTTTGTTTTTGGTAACCTTAGATTTAAAACATGCTTATCATATTCCTATTCATCCAGACTTCATCGGTTTCTTAAGATTTGATGTGCCTGGATCACATTATCAGTTCTTTGCCTTAACCTATAAGTTATCCATTGCTCTGAGTGTTCACAAAGTGTCTAGCTCCTGTTATAGCTCATTGCAGGCTACAGGGTATCCACATTTTTCCATATTTAGATGACTTGTTTATCTTTGCTGAGGCTTTTTCAAAGTATCAGGAATCTCTCACTTGGGAGAGTGATGTCCCAAAAGACACTCTTGACTCAATAACACAGCAGTGTGTTTCTGCCAGACATCCCAATGAAAAAGCTTTTCTTCCACAAGAAAAAATAGATCTATTTTTAGATCAGTTCAGAGGGATTTCGACACTTTGATCAGTGTGAGGGATTACCTCAGGATTTTAGGTTTGTGGCATCTGTGGTTCTCATGATACCTCTGGCAAGACTGCACATGGTAAAGGTGACTACTTTCTAGCAAAGGCAAAAATAGTTCTCACTTATTTTGGAATTGGCCAGGAGCAATTTCTACAAGCCTCCTCACATATTGGATTTACTCACATAAGAACAGGGACGTTTGATGCATCCTGACCCCATACAACTTTGACTGCTTGGATAATTAGGCCTTATACCTTTTAGGCACCTATTTACTTAGGATGTGCAGGAGGTATTAATGGAGGCAAGAAAGCCTGATGCTAGAAAATCATATATTTCCAAATGGAAAAAGTTTTCTAGTTGGCACCAACAACATAGCCAGCACCCATTTAGGGCTAATGTTTCTTTTCTTTTACAATAATAGATTCATAGGTAGGTACTAGGTTATCTGCCTGAGGGCATTTATAAGCATAGCCAGAGTGTGTCAGCTTTCACCGCCCCATTGATTAATTAACTGATCCTCTGTCAAGCAGAACCAGTGAAGTGATCCCAGGGGTGTATTTTCAGTTACCCATCCACTCAAAGTTTCTCTTGAAGAGTGTTAGTGAGGGGCTATGCCTAATGTAGTTTGGAATTTTGTTCCAAAGCATGGGGAGTCCCTGCGACAGGAATCTATCCCTCTAGCATGTTCTATTTATTGTTGTGGCGAGGTTTAGCTCACTAGAGTGCGTGGCTCGCAGTGACTTGGATTTTTTTTAGGTGGAGCATGTCCATCAATTCTGAGTAGGACATGGCTTTGTAAGTCAGGCAGAGATCACCTCTGAGTAAGCAATATGCCACTGAGTACAGCCGGAGTTTTTCCACTCGGGCTGCATAGGACATATGTTTGAAGCCAGTAATCCTCTTGGTGAGTCTTGGTGAGGTACTTTTGTGGTCTTTCCAGCTGTTGGAAGTGTCTTGTGAGGTACATCCCAAATGGGGCATTGTACTCTATGATGGGTCTGATGAGTAACGAGTAGAGGGGCACTATAACCTCTTTATTTCTAGATGCAAACCTTTTAGTAATTAGATGGGCTACATAGAAGGATTTCCTAACTACTTTGGCAATGTGATTGTCAAAGGAGAGATTACTATCTACCTGGGTCCCTATATCTCTTATTACCTCTTCTGTATTAAGGGAGCTGCCACCTCTGTGGTAATTTGTGGGTGTTTTGTTTTTCCCAAACGGGATGACTATGCATTTTTTGGCATTTTGCTTGAGGCCATGACTTTGACACCAGATGTCCGTCTCAGTAAGGCCTTTTTGGAGGATGTCCGTGTCAGCCGGAGAGTCAGTTATGGCTCCCAGTTTGCAGTCATCAGTGAACTTGGTTAGCCACAGTCCTCCTGTGTTTGCCTGTACTTCTGAGAAGTATATGCCAAACAGAAGGGGTCCCAGGTCCGAGCCTTGTGGGACACCACTTGTGACTGGTTTAGAGTCGGACCTGGAGCCCGCTAGTCTTACTGTGCAAGTTCTGTCTGTAAGCCAGTTGGCAACCCATCTCGTGACATAGGGGTTTATGTTCAGGCTGGTGAGTTTTTCTGTAATACCCGAGTGGGGAATGGTGTCGAAAGCCTTGGTGAGGTCAAGGTAGGCTGTGTGAACCACCTTTCCCTCATCTATGGCCTTAGTGACTGTCTCAAAGAAGTCAACCAGGTTTAGTAGGCATGATCTGCCCTTAAAGCCGAACTGGGTTGGGTCAAGTGTTTGGAGGTTTGCAATGTCCTTGTTAATGAGTTCCATGATGATGCGCTCCATAGCCTTGCAGACCAGGCTAGTCAGGCTTATGGGGTGATAATCACCAGGGTCAGTTGTGGCCCCTCCTTTGTGGAGAGGAATAACTGTTGCTGTGTGCCATTCTGTGGGCCTGTAGCCTGTGGAGAGGCTGAGGTTGAACAGCATGTTTAGGTGGGGGTTAGTTCGTTCTGTAGTTCATGCAAAACGCAGCCTGGGACACCATCTGGCCCCATTGATGCTGTGTGTTTGGCTTTTGAAAGGGCTGTTTTCACCTGTGCGTATGTGATTTCTGGGACACTACACTTTTCCAGTATTGTTGTGGGCCCTTTTGGGGGTGAGAGGGGGGGTGAAGTTTGCACTGAATCTATCTGCGAGGATGTTGGCAATATCAGTAGGTTCAGTATATTTTGAGCTATTTTGCAGTAGTTCAGTGCATATCTGCGAGTTGCCATTTAGATTCTTAACATAGCTAAAGAAGGCTTTGTGGTTATCTTTTGAATCCTTGGCTATTTTTCTTTCGAAGTTAGCTTTGGATGATTTTATGAGGGACCTTAGTTTCTTACTGATACTGATCAGGGATGTTTTTCCTTCTTGGGATTTGCTTTTTTTCTGGACTAGTTTCCTCCTTCTATTGTATAGCCTGTTTATTGCAGGGGTCCACCAAACTGGTTTCCTTCTCTTAGAGGAGTGAGTCTTGGTTTTGCTAGGGATGGCATGATCCATGCATCCTTGTAGGTGTTCTTAGAGTGCATTTGTAAAGGTTTCTGCATCTTGGGCAGCATTATCCTTTAGCGTGGGGGCTGTGAAACTTGCCACCTCTGTCTTAGGTAAGGTGAAGTTTGCTTTAGAAAACTTTTTTACTGTGGTTTCTTTAGTTGGGGGTTGTGGTGGGGTGTGGACATCCAGAGTGATTAGTTTATGGTCTGATCTAACCAGTGACGGGTTGATCTCCTGTGTGGAACAACTGTCGCCCATGTTGGTGATGACCAGGTCCAATACGTTTTCACCTCTGGTAGGGGAGTTTACCAGCTGATCCAGGGCTTTGAGTTGATGAATTCCAGGAAGCACTGGGCCTGGGAGTTTGTACTCTAGTAGTTTTCCCAGTTAATGGTAGGGTAATTGAAATCGCCCAATATCAGGGTGCTCGGTAGGACCTTCATGTTTTCCAGTGTCTCCAGAAAGGTGGAGTAGTGGTCCTGGGTCATGGAGGGTGATCTGTCGCAGGCCACAATTCGCATTCCAGATTTGCCCGATGTTAGTTGCACATGGATGATCTCAGAGGTATCATGCTGCACCACTAACCTGGAGGCATGGGTATCCTTGATGAATATGGATACACCCCCTCCTTTTGTGTTTCCGTCCGTGTTTTGTTGCCAAAATGTGTGGTATGAGTTGTAGCCCAGTAGTGCTGGGATGCTGTCTGGAGCCTTGAACCAGGTTTCAGTTACTGCACAAATGTCGACACTTTCCATACTGAAGAGTGCTTCGAGCACGTGCATTTTGAGATTTAAACTCCTGGCGTTGAGTTGCATAACCCTCAGTTTTTTGTTAATTGTGCTGTTTATGAAGGTGGGTTTGACTTTTGAGCCTTGCCTAAAAAAGGCACTATGGGGGCAGCAAGAGCCTTGGCCAGTATTCGAAAGCCTAGGGGTGATAGGTGCAAGCCATCTCTTGTGAAGCAACGCGGCTTGTTGAGCAGGCCGTCCCAGGCTGACAGACATTGGATCCCCTTTGAATGAGACCAGATTGTTGAAATTGATAATTTTTTCTTCATACTGAGGTATCATTCTTGGTAAGGGCAGGATGCTACTCAGGGTCAGGGTCATACCAGCCTGGACCACATGATCAGAGAGCTCTTCCATGTCTCTTTTCATGTAGTCCAGGGAGGTACGTCTCAGGTCATTCACACCAACATGAACAATGACAGAATCATATTTGTACTTGTTCTGGAGATACCTGAGTGCTTGTGTTATGTGGCGGATTCTGGCTCCCGACAGGCAACTAACAGTAATCTTCTGCTTGTCCAGCCTAGTGAATAATTTTGTGTTACTTTCCTATGGCCCGTCTTACTCCTATGTCAAAGTTCATTTGTTGGTCATTTCAACATGTCTGCCCATGGATCTCCCTTTTTCAAGGCATTCTCATATCAAAATGTTTTTCAAATGGGTATAGGATAAGAGACCTCAAAAAAATCCATTGTTTGTTCCTTGGGGTATTAATTTTGTGTTAAAGCTAACAGTTGCTCCATTTGAACCATCTGATCTGGCTGACTTGAGGTTCTTAACATGGAAAACAGTTGTACTTGTTGCTTTGACCTCTGCAAGGAGAGTATCTGAGTTACAAGCTGTTATGGTGGGTCAACATATTTCATTTTCCACAGAGACGGGGTTTCCTTGAGAACTAATCTTTCTTTTATGCCTAAACTGATATCTGAGTTTACTTTAGGTCACACTGTGCATCTACCTGTGTTCTTCCTGAATCCCAAAATGAGAGGCAAAAGGATATTTCCTATCTTGGATATCCACAGACAATTCAGGTGTTATCTTGACAGAATAAAATCTTTCAGAACATCTGATCAGTTCATTTCTTGTGAAGGTAAGAAGGAACAACCTGTGTCAAAGTGGATTTCCAATGGTTGTTATTCTAGGCAGGTTGAAAGCATACTCTACTTGGGTCTTGGCTTCAGCTATTTCTTTTTGCAAAGGGTCGGATTCTAGTAGTCTAGAAACAGCAATTCAGTCCTCTGTATGTACTGTTACAAAGCACTACAAGCTAGATTCCTTCTCCAGGTCCAGGTCAGCTTTGCTAGGACCATTCTCCAGGGGCTCCTGGACCCTTCCACCTCCTAGTTCTAAGCGATGGTAATCTACCATATATTTTAAGTTACTGCAACAGTGATCAATATAATGAATGTAGAACAGTTGTGTAAGTAAAATTGTAACTGTAGATCTTCAAATGATCACTGCTGCAGTAGCCACTTCCTCCATCCTCCTTGTTTTTAGTGTGCTTTTTTATATGCCAGGATGTGGACATTTGATTTTTTTTGCTTTGCTCCTAGAATGACCTTTCAGGGCTCAGCATTTATCTCAGGTTGGCATGAAAGCTCTGAATGGCTTGGTTCTCAAAGGTCTCTTTTAATAAGCTCAGCTCATGCTGACTAACAGTTTGGCTGTATGGAATGTGCTCTGAAGCTTTGGAAGCTGGCCGTCTGTTTTATCCTTTGCAGAATATAAACCATATACCTTAGGCCACTGCAGCAATGATCATCTGAACTTGCACAACTGTACTTTCTCACACATCCAAAATGTTAGAAACAAAAATCACTTCAGTGCTGTATGCCTTTAACAGCATAAACAACCTCCTTACCAAACAGGGTAGATCCACCATTGACATTGTTCTATTGCTGCACACTCTGGAGTATTTCTTACCTATCAATGGCTGTACCTCCTCAAAATGCTAAAGAAACTCCAAATACTTAAGTTACATTTGCTAATTTGGGTCCATCATAAAGCTTCATCATTTTCCTGCAGTCAAGCAAATGGTAGATGTTTCAGTTCACCTGAGTCACAGTAATGTACAGACTTTTCATGAACCAGTGTAAGTCCCTGTTCTGGCTTATTACTGTAAAATTTAGTCCAGCTCTTCCACTTCCAGTGTTCTCACCCTGAACACACAGACCTCATTCATCTGAACTGAAAGAGCTTTCTTTCACTTAGAACCTTCCATTTAGAACATGTATACAATTTGTCTGTTGCCTGTATATTTATTTCTCCAAAATCAAATGAAACTCTATCAAGATTAATGCAGTTGTAGTGAATGTGTAACCTAACAGCATAAATATACTCTACTGCTTGAATTCACCCTGCAGATCTACTGGATCATGCCACTGAGCAATATTACACATCTCCTATGGTGTAATTATATATATATATATATATATATATATATATATATATATATATATATATATATATATATATATATATAAAATGTATGTGTGTATATATATATATACACACACACACACACACACACAGTGGATATAAAAAGTGTACGCACCCGTTAAAATGCCAGGTTTTTGTCATATAAAAAATTAGACCACAATAAATCATTTCAAAACTTTTTCCACCTTTAATGTGACCTATAACCTAAAAAAAAGCCACGGTGGTGGTGCTGCGGTAGCGTTGTTGCCTCACAGTAAGACATTGTTCTGTTCGATTCTCAGCTAAAGCGTATTCTGTGTGGAGACATGCGTGAATGGGCGTACCTTCGTTGAAGGTTGTGCTTCAGGCCTGGCAAGTCGGTACGTAAAAATCTACTGCCAATCATTAGCGGACCGGAGTTCCGCTGTGGCGACCCCTAACCGGGAAAAGCCGAAAGATACAACAACAACAACAAAATGTGACCTATAACCTGTACAGTTCAGTTGAAAAGCACACAAATCTGTTGGGGAAAAATATAATAAAAAAAGGTACAATAAGCTGGTTGCATAAGTGTGCACCGCCTTAAACTAATACTTTGTTGAAGTATCTTTTGATTTAATTACAGCATTCAGTCATCTTGGATAGGAGTCTATCAGCATGGCACATCTTGACTTGGCAATATCTGCTCAGTCATCCTTGCAAGAACACTCCAAATCTGTCAGATTGCGAGGGCATCTCTTGTGCACAGCCCTCTTCAGGTCACCCCACGGATTTTCTATTGGATTTAGGTCTGGGCTCTGGCTGGGCAATTCCAAAACTTTAATTGTCTTCTGGTGAAGCCATTCTTTTGTTGATTTGTATGTATGCTTGGGATCATTGTCGTGTTGAAAGGTGAAATTCCTTTTCATCTTCAGCTTTCTAGCAGGTCAGAAGGTTTTGGGCCAAAAGTGACTGGTATTTGGAACTGTGCATAATTCCCGCCATCTTGACTAAAGCTCCAGTTCCAGCTGAAGAAAAGCAACCTCAAAGTATGATACTGCCACCACCATGCTTCACCTTGGGAATGGTGTTCTTTTCTTGATGCGAAGTGTTGTTTTTGTGCCAAACGTACCTTTTGGAATTGTGGCCAAAAAGTTCACCCTTGGTCTCATCAGACCATAACAAATTTTCCCACATGCTTTCGGGAGACGTGATGAATAGTTTTGCAAATTTTAGCCAGGCATGGATGTTTTCTGTGTAAGAAAAGGCTTCCGTCTTGCAACCCTACCCCATAGTCCAGACATACTGAGAATACGGGAGATTGTAGTCACATGTAGCACACAACCAGTACTTGCCAGAAATTCCTGCAGCTCCTTCATTGTTGCTGTAGGTCTCTTGGCAGCCTCCCTGACCAGTTTTTGTCTCGTCTTTTCATCAATTTTAGAGGGACGTCCAGTTCATTGCTATTTTACTGTTGTCCCATATTTTCTCCACTTTTTGATGACTGTCTTCACTGTGTTCCATGGTATAGCCAGTGCTGTGGAAATTTTTTGTACCCTCCTCCTGACTGATGCCTTTCAACAATGAGATCAATTTGATGTTTTGTAAGCTCTCTCTGAACTGTGGCTTTTGCTGTAGCAGGCAACTGAGTAAATGTCAGGAAAATCCTGCTAAGACAGCTGAACTTTATTTGGGGTTAATCAGAGTCTCTTTAATTGATGGCAGGTCTGTACCCAAGAAGACTGAATGCTGTAGTTAAATCAAAAGGTGCTTCACCAAAGTATTAGTTTAAGGATGTGCACACTTATGCAACCAGCTTATTGTATGCTTTTTATTTCTTATATTTTTTCCCCTAACAGATTTATTTGTTTTTCAATTAAATTTTACAGGTTATAGGTCACATTAAAGGTGGGAAAAGTTTTGAAATTATTTATTGTGGTCTCTTTTTTTATATCACAAAAACCAGGCATTTTAACAGAGTTGTGTGCACTTTTTATATTGTGTGTGTGTGTGTGTGTGTGTGTGTGTGTGTGTGTGTGTGTGTGTGTGTGTGTGTGTGTGTGTGTGTGTGTGTGTGTGTGTGTGTGTTTGTGTATATGGGTCCCCTGGTTTTGACCAAATGTACAAACATAGGGGTGTGATTTAATGTTGACAGTACAGATGGCCAAAAGTGGATATGTCGATGGCATGGAATATCAATGTAGGTAAGTGGGGTTGTGGGTGTGAGAACGTCTGTATGTGAGTTAGGGTTAGGGTCGGGCATGAGTGATGGATGGGTGTTGTGTGATTGTGTGTGTGAGTTTATGTATGTAAGGGTAAGGATTAAGTTCATAGGTTCATAGGTAAGTACTAGGCTATTTGCCTGAAGGCATTTATAAGCCTAGCCAGAATGTGTTGGCTTTCACTGCCCCCTTAGATTAGTTCCCTGTGCCTCTGTCCAGCAGAGCCACTGAAGTGATCCCTGGGGTAAACTTTGTTTCCCATCCACTCGTCAGGGTTTCTCTTGAAGAGAGTTAGCGAGGGGCTCTGCCTAATGTAGATTGGAATCTTGTTACAAAGCATGGGAAGTCTCTTTGACAGGAATCTATCCCTCCAGCACATCCTATTTGTTGTTGTGGTGAGGTTTAGATCCCTAGAGCATGTGGCTTGAGGGGATAAGCTTTTCTTTAGGTGGAGCATGTCCATCAGTTCTGGGTTGGACATGGCCTTGTATGTCAGGCAGAGATCACGTCTGAGTAGGCAGTATGCAACCGAGTACAGCTGGAGTTTCTTCAGTCGAGCTGCATAGGGCATCTGTTTGAGGCCAGTGATCCTCTTGGTGAGGTATTTCTGTGGACTTTCCAGCTGTTGCAGGTGTCTTGTAGGATACATCCCAAATGGGTCGTTGCACTCTATGATGGGTCTGATGAGCGATGAGTAGAGGGGCACAATGACCTCTTTTGATCTGGATGCGAACCCTTTTGTGATAAGGTAAGGCGGGCCACGTAGAAGGATTTTCTAACCACTTTGGCAATGTGATTATCAAAGGAGAGTTTACTATCTACTTGGGTCCCCAGATCCCTTATTATGTCTTCCGTATTTAGGGGACTACCACCTATATGGTAGTTTGTGGGTACTTTGTTTTTTCCAAAGGGGATGACTATGCACTTTTTGGAATTTAGCTTGGGGCCATGATTTTAGCACCAGGTATCTGTCTCAGTGAGACCCTTTTGGAGGATGTCTGTGTTAACCGGAGAGTCAGTTATAGCCCCTAGTTTGCAGTCGTCTGCGAACTTGGTCAGCCATCGTCCTCCTGTGCTTGCTTGTACCTCTGAGAAGTATATGCCGAACAGGAGGGGTCCTAGGACTGAGCCCTGGGGAACGCCACTTATAATCGGTTTAGAGTTAGACCTAGCTCCCACAACTCTTACCATGTGGGTACTGTTCGTGAGCCAGTTGGCAATCCATCTTGTGATGTAGGGGTTTATGTTCAGGCTGGTGAGCGTGTCTATAATACCAGAATGGGGGATGGTATCAAAGGTCTTTGCAAGGTCTAGGTAGGCTGTGTGGTACCACCTTTCCCTCGTCTATAGCCTTGGTAACTGTCTCAAAGAAGTCCACCAAGTTTAGGAGGCATGATCTGCCCTTAACAAAGCCGAACTGGGTAGGTCCAGTGTTTGGAGGTTCCCAATGTCTCTGTTTATGAGTTCCATGATGATGCACTCCATAGCCTTGCAGACGAAACTAGTCAGACTTATAGAGCGTTAGTTCCCGGTGTCTGTTTTGGCTTCACCTTTGTGGAGCAGACTAACCATTGCTGTGCGCCACTCTATGGGTACGTAACCTGTGGAGAGGCTGAGTTTGAACAGTGTGTTTAGGTGAGGGGTTAGTTCATCTTTGAGCTCGTGTAGGACGCAGCCTGGGACACCGTCTGGTCCTATTGATGCTGTGTTTTTGGCTTTGGAGAAGGCTGATATTCTTTGTGTTTCACTGTTGCAGTCATTACATTTGGGTAATCTGCTGGCAGGTTGCCCTCTGTCGGCCTGAATAACAAAGTCTTGGGTCCTGCGTCAGTTGCTGTCTCCTCTTCCATGACGTCAGGTTGTCAGGGGTATAAAACATGCAGCCGACGCCATTTTATTCAGTGTTTCTTGGCGCGGTGCCTGAAGCAGAAGCAGTTCGCAAGTGCCAGTCGGCCGACTCCTGAAATATTCGCATTCGAGTTTCAGAACAGAAGTCTTCAAACTAAAGCCAATTGCCCTGTTGGGGAAACTTTTTCTTGCTCCTTACCCATGTCAGTAAAAGTTAATAATTGCATTATTTGTGGGAAGCAAACACCTTATAAGGATTTTCATTTGTACTGTATTCCTTGCCTAGGCCCAGATCACAACGTGCCTTGCTGTCGGTTTTGTGCTAGATTTAACCAATGCACTATTAAGCGTCGGTATATTTTTGCTTCTAAATATTTTGGTTCAAGATTCAATTATCCTGAAATGTCGTTGGTTAGCAATCCAACTACCGGAGTTAAAAAAAAAAAAAAAAAAACGCAAAGAAAAATACAGAAGACAGACCATCGAGGTTGAAAACCGATGACGAAGCTTCTCCTAAGCCAGTCGCCGGTTCACCGGTACTCAGTGAGGCACTTTCGCAGCCCCTGATACCCGCTACTTTTGAGTCACAGGCCTCTACAGAGACCCATTTGGAGTCTGGTATGCCACGAGATTCTTAGAGTATTGAACCCGTGGATGTCTCTCCCTTGGATGGGTCTGGAGTCGCTGAGCAGGCACCGGCTTCTGAGGGTGTTTTCAGGCCTCAACATTTTTATATTAAACCGACGCCAGCCTCAAAAACAAGGTCAAAAACAGCTTCTATGTCTAAAATAAATGATGCATAAGCCACATGCTCAGGCCCCTATGCCTAAAAAACAGATGATCAAAATGGCTGAGTATTTAATTACCTTGATCAGGGGTTCCCAACCCCCCCTCCCCCTTGCTAAGAGGCCTAGGCAAGGCACTGATGATGAGTCTTCAGATCAGGTTTCTATCTCTTCTGATTAGGAATTTTCTATTCCACCCTATGAGGATTCTGATGCAGAGGAATCCATCCCATCTGCATCTCCTCCTGAGGATTACTCTTTTGGAGAGACTTTGCATACTTTAAGGGAACATTTTCACTGGGAGAGTCAGGACTTCTCTGAATCAAAAAAGAGGCTTAGGGATTTCCTTCTTTCTCAGCATAGGCCTTTGGCAATTCCTCCTGTATTAGACATTGTTGATGATGTGTTTTCGGAAACAAGCATGGCTTCTGATTCCCTGCCCCTGGCTCCTAGTAAGCCAGACAGATATTACGGGGATCCTGACTCCCACAAATTTCTATTCAAAAATCCTGCTGCTGATCCCAAGACCATTTCTCAGGGTCCCAAGGGTGTAAAGGCCTCTACAGCCAAAAATCCTACCCCCTCTGACAGAGATTCCAGGGCACTGGATAGATGGGGAAAGAAGGTTTATATGTCTGCAACCTTGGCAATCAGGGCCTTAAATTGCCAGTTTCATATGCTTAAATATCAGCAACATATTATGGGCTTACTAAAACAGAAAATTATGTGGATTTCTGATTGTGTGGAAAATAGAGTTACAGGAATTATTGCATTCAGCAGAACAGGTTGGAAAGCATACTTTGCAATGTGGTTTTGATTCCTTGGAGGCCTCTTGTACGGCCACCATTACTGGATCTGTGATTAGAAGGCATGCCTGGGTCAAGGAGCAAAATCTGCCTGACCATGTTAAAGCTAAATTGTTGGATGCCCCTTTGCAGCATGATACTCTGGTAATAAGACAGAAGAGGTTTTAAAGAAAATGGAAGATAAAGCTAAATCTATGCAAACTGTAAAAGATTTCTTGCAAGTGCAGCCACCCAGGTTCAGTAGACACTGGCATACTAAAAATTGGTCCTTCCCTGTGTCCAACAGAGCCACTCAAGGCAAATCCAGGTGCTCAAAAGGCTCCAGATACCAATCACAGGGTTCTTATAGGTCAAAGCAATGGGGTGCCTCCACCTCCAAAACTGGAGGAAACAAAGCACAACCCTACAGTAAGCAGTCTCAATGACTTTCCTCTACCCACAGCCTTAACTTACCAAATACATCTTTAAGCTCAATTCCTGCCAGGAAAACAAAATACTCTGGCAGACGACCTAAGCAGAAATCTTATGGACCTGCACGAATGGAAACTGGATCTACAAATCTTCAGTATGTTAACACAGAAATGGGGGAGCCCAGACATAGATCTGTTTGCCTCTCCCCAAAATTATCAGTTGGACAAATTCTGCACAAGAACTCATCACAAATGAGCATGGAAAGTGGATGTCCTATCCTTCAGCTGGAAAAACCTATCAGTTTATGCCTTTCCCCCCTGCCTCTACTCTCCAAGGTCTTACTAAAAGTCAGACAGGAAAAAACAAAAATTATCCTAGTTGCTCCGGACTGGCCTCGCCAGCACTGGTACCCACTTCTAAGGAATATGTCTCAACTTCCTTCATGGTACTTGCCTCAAATGCCTCATCTACTGTCCCAGCAGAACTATCATATTCTGCACACTCAGCTCCAAACTCTGAATCTTGCAGCATGGCTGATCAACTAATTATTCAAATACCAACTCTCAGTAAATCTGTGATGGATGTCGTTTTGGAAGCCAGAAGGCCTAGTACTAGAAAATCTTATGCTGATAAATGGAAGAGATTCTGTGCTTGGAACCAAGCACAAGGAACAGACACAGCAAAGCCCAATATTCCTCAGATTTTACAATATTTGACTGAAATGCTTGACAAGGGCCTTTCTTTTTCTTCAGTAAAAATCCATGCCTCTGCCATCTCGACACATTACAACACAGAGCCTCCCCTCTTTTCCCATCCTCTGCTTAAACAGTATCTTAGAGGGGCCAAATATTTAAGGCCTCCCAGAAGATCACCAACTCCTGCATGGGACCTCAAGTTTGTGCTGGAAAAACTCACCCTACCTCCTTTTCAACCAGCAGCTACTGTGGATATAAAATTTCTATCTTGGAAAACCGCTTTTTTCTTGGCAGTCACTTCAACAAGAAGGGTTTCAGAACTACAGGCTCTCATGGCAGTGAAGCCTTTTATTACATTTTACCCAGACAGGGTGTCCCCCAGGACCAATACTTCTTTTATACCCAAGATGGTATCCAGTGTGGCTCTTAACTAGACCATTCACCTGCCAACATTTTATCCAAATCCACAGAACAAGGGGGAGCAGATTCTGCATTCATTGGACGTTCACAGACAACTAAGATTCTACTTAAACAGGACCAAATCTCTAAGAAAGTCTGAGCAACTACTGGTAGCATTTGCTGCAGGGTCAGAGGGAAAGGCTGTATCAGAGCAGACTATTTCTAAGTTAATAAGCCACTGCAATTGTTTCTGCTACTTGCACTATGGTAAACCTGTGCGCAAGGGGATCATATCACATTCCACCAGGGCCGCCTCTCCTTCAGCAGCTTTTCTCAGAGGGGTTCCAACCAAAGACATTCTAGAAGCTGCTACTTGGAGCTCTGTTCATACCTCCACAAAGTATTATCATTTGCCTCTCTTCTCCAAATCCAGGGCAGGCTTTGCCACTGCAGTTCTGCAGGGCCTTATAGCCGCTCCTAATGCTGTGTAGTTCCATCCTTCCATCCATAGCTTTGGGATTCTACCCAAATGTAATGACTGCAACAGTGAAACACGAAGAACATAGTACAGTTGTGTACACTTACCATAAATGTAGATGTTCGAGTGTATTCATTGTTGCAGACCGGGTTATCCACCTGTCATCCCCCCTTTCTATACCTTTTCTTTCCTTCACTATACACTAAAGCCTTTGTGGTGTAGTTTTTAGATGAAGGTAAAGTTTATGTTGCTAAAAGTGCTTTCATATATATTTCTGTTTATGTATATATATATATATATATATATATATATATATATATATATATATATATATATCTTTTTTTTTTTTTTTGCTCCCCATTTGGGGGGCACCTGACATCTGGGGCAAGAAAAACTGAATAAAATGGAGTTGAGTGCATGTTTTATACCCCTGATGACCTGACATCATGGAAGAGGAGACAGCAATTGATGCAGGACCCAAGACTTTGTTATTCAGGCCGACTGAGGGCAACCTGCCAGCAGATTACCCAAATGTAATGACTGCAACAGTGAACACACTCGAACATCTACATTTATGGTAAGTGTACACAACTGTACTTTTTAACTTGAGTGTCTGTGATTTCAGGAGCTCTACATTCTTCTGGTATGGTTATGGGCCCTTTTGGGGGTGAGAGGGGGTGAAGTTTGTGCTCAACCTGTTTGCCAGGATGTTGGCAATATTGGTCGTTTCAGTGCTTTTTGTACCAATCTGCACTGACTCCAAGTAGATCTGAGCATTGCCACTTAGATTCTTGACATAGCTAAAGATTGCCTTGTGGTTATCTTTGGAGTTCTTGGCAATTTTTCTTTCAAAACTCGCCTTGGATGATTTTATGAGGGATCGTAGTTTCTTGCTGATAGTGATCAGGGATGTCTTCCCCTCTTGGGATTTTACTCTTTTCTGTACTAGTTTCCTCCTCCTATTGTATAGCTTGTTTATGGCAGGAGTCCACCAGACTGGTTTCCTTTTCTTGGAGGAGTGAGTCTTGGTTTTGCTTGGGATAGCATGATCCATGCATTCTTGTAGGTGCCTGTAGAATGCATTAGTACAGGATTTTGCAGCTTGGACAATGTTATCCTTTAGCATGGGGACTTTGAAACTTTCCACCTCGGTCTTCAGTAACGTGAAGTTTGCTTTTGAAAAGTTTTTCATGGTGGTTTCCTTGTCTAGGGGTGGGGGCGGAATGTGGATATCCAAAGTGATTTGTTTATGGTCAGATCTAACCAGCGAGGGGTTGACCTCCGGTGTGGAGCACCGGTCACCCATGATGGTGATGACCAGGTCCAATATGTTGCCACCTCTGGTGGGAGTGTTGATCAGTTGATCCAGGGCATTTGAGTTTATAAATTCTAGGAAATATTGGGCAAGGGAGTTAGTACTTGAGTAGTTCTCCCAATTAATGTTTGGGTAATTGAAATCACCCAATATTTGGGTGTTTGGTAAGACCTTTATATTTCCCAGTGTTTCCAGAAATGTAGAATGGGGGTCCTGGGACATGGTGGGTGATCTGTAGCAAGCTACAATTTGAATTGCAGTTTTGCCCATTGTTAGTTGCACGTGGATGATCTCTGAAGTATCGTGCTGTGCCACTAACCTGGAGGTGTGGGTATCCTTGATGAATTTGGATATGCCCCTGCCTTTTGCATTTCGGTCCAGGTTCTGTGGCTGAAATGTATGGTTTGAGTTGTAGCCTGGTAGTGCTGGGGTGCTCTCTGGAGCCTTAAACCAGGTTTCTGTTACTGCACATATATCGATTTTCTCCATACTGAGGAGTGCCTCGAGTGCGTGCATTTTGAGGTTTAGACTACTGGCATTGAGTAGCATTACCCTCAATTTTTTGTTACTTGTGCTATTTATGGCTGTGGGTTTGTCTTTTGAGCCTTGCCTAAAAAAGGCACTGTAGGGGTGACAAGAGCCTTGGCCAGTATTTGAAAGCCTAGGGGTGACAGGTGCAATCTGTCTCTAGCGAAGCAGCATGGCTTGTCGAGCATGTCATCCCAGGCAGACAGTCACTGGATCCCCTCTGAATGACACCAGAAACTTAGCCAGTTGTTGAAATTGATAATGTTTTCTTTATACTATGGTATCATTCTTGGTGAGGGCAGGATGCTACTCAGGGTCAGGGTCATACCAACCTGGGCTACAAGATCCTCGAGCTCTTCCATGTAGTCCAGGGAGGTACAGCTCAGGTCATTCACACCAACATGGACAATGACAGAGTTGTATTTGTACTTGTTATGGAGTGACCTGAGTGCTTGTGTTATGTGGTGGATCCTGGCACCTGACAGGCAGCTAACAGTAACCTTCTCCTTATTCAGCCTAGTGAGTGGGACGTCAGTGTGCCTGACTATAGAGTCACCTATTACTAGTATGTTGGGTATGTTATTTTGCCTTAAGGACTAATTGCATGGCACACTGGTTTTGTGAAGTATGTGTTTCATGATTTGTGTTGGGGGGGGTGGAGGTTGCTTGGATGTCTGCTTTGGAGGTCTCTGTTG
This sequence comes from Protopterus annectens, assembly GCF_019279795.1. Taxonomy (NCBI): domain Eukaryota; kingdom Metazoa; phylum Chordata; order Ceratodontiformes; family Protopteridae; genus Protopterus; species Protopterus annectens. The sequence goes on along the minus strand of NC_056748.1, from coordinate 429,989,396 downwards.
CTTTTGCAGATTTTTATTTAGAGCCTCTGAGTATGTTTTCATGTATTTATGTGTGTTTTTTATCGGTGCTGATTTAATGGGACTATGTGAGACTGGTGGTATGATGCAAGTATTTCCCTTCTCCTCTTGACTGTCTGATCCAGCCTTGGGTTAAGAGAGCTTAGCCTCCAGTTTGGATTTATAATTGCATCTCTCACATGTATTAGTGTTTGGTGGTAGGAGGAGAGGGTTGTTTGTGTACATGAGGCAGTTGTAACATTGCCTCAAAATGCCCAGATTCATAAGTTGGAGTGGAGAGTACGCCTGAAACTGCCCTTTGGACATGCCTGGATAGGTACAGTGAACTGTTTTACTGAATGGCTGGTAAGGTTGAATAGAGAGCCTTTTCCTTCTGTACAGTATAGGAGGGTCTAGTGCTAGGGTTTATAAGTGCTTGCTATGAGTTTTGAGCAAGTGCTGGGTTGAGAAATGAATGGCTTAAGTTGAAAGTTTGTCTAGTTCCAAGGGAAAAATTGAAGAGGAGAATTTGTGGAGCCGGGAATAGTTATACCCTAGCTAACCGGCGCTGCCTGGCGTGCAAAACCGGGCAAATGTGGTATTTATAGCAGGGAAATGAAAGAGATAGAAATTAGCCCAAAATGGCCAATAAACTACTAATTTCTGGGCTGAAACCACTCCTCCAGGGACAGATAGGCTGCTCAAAGCTCCTCTCTCTCACAGGTGAACAGAGAAACTTCCTTCTATCCAAGTAAGGTATGGTCAAACACAGAGATTTGTAACACAGCCCTTAACCTGAAAACTGGACTATACTAGCTTAGAAAGGTGGGAAACAAGTATATATATATATTTTTTTCAGAAAATAAAGCAGATACAATTAAAAAACTCTTTAAATGACACTCTTTAAATACACAGAAAAGGATACTTAGTGTTATATATCTCAGATCAGAGTTGTAGTCAATGCCCCTAGTAATAAAGTAGGAAGAAACACAAATACAGTAAAAGCAGATGAATAGAATGCAAATTATTTATATATGTATATATATATATATATATATATATATATATATATATATATATATATATATATAAAACGAACACCTGATTTAAACAAGTTACCCAATTAACCAGAAAAAAGCTCAAAACTGAACCCTGCTCCAGCAATCTTTAATCAGACAAGTTCTAACTGCACACTGTTAGTGGATAGATGAAGTGTTTGTGAATGTTTTTGTGTCTCAGTCTGTTTTATGTAGTGGCAGGGTTGGGGGAAGGGTCAGGGTTAGGGTTGGCACCCATTATTAAAGAAGGCAAGGGGGGGCTAACACTGCCCCTTCCCCCAACCCTAACCCTACACCTTAACATCATTAAAACTTTCACGTAACACTGCTACTATTCAGGCAGATTTGAGGCTAGTGTTACAGGGAGTTTTACTTTTAATAGGAGGAGAGGAAATAGTCCCCCCCCCCCCCCCGTTATTGTGTATAACCAAACTTATTTTGTTGGTGTTCCACATTCGACATTAGGGTGTATATGTCATACACAATAGACCCCCCCCCAAACACACACACATATGTATTTATGTATGGTTTACCTTGAAAAACACGAACACGAGCATGTTGAATGTTTAGAATAGCGAGAAATAATGTTGTGGGATGAAACGTTGGCTATTCTGATTGTCGCCAGTTGACACATTGACATCCGATGCCACCCAACCAAATACTGGACCTGCGCCCTCCCTTGGGACCCATGGTAGCACTTGTTCCTGAGTCCAGAGCGGTTAGGAATTCCGGTGCGTTTAGGTGCTGGATTTAGTATGCAATCTGTTCGATACTATGTGTTCATGGGGTTGTACTTCGCTGTTGTGAGTGTGTCTTAATTAGTTTTCGTAAATTCATTGTTCGCACATACATCGTGGGACTATTTATAGGTAAACCTGTATGTATGCTTGTGTTTGTGTGTGTGTGTGTGTGTGTGTGTGTGTGTGTGTATATATAGATATATATATATATATATATATATATATATATATATATATATATATATATATATAACACACACACATATACACATACATATATAAAATCAGTAAAATATAAGTTTTGATTATTACTGCTTTTTGCACGTTATGTATTGTTTAATATTTCTTGTTACTATTTTCTTCATGCTGTAGTTTACTTAATCTAGCTATACTTTAACTGAAAATGGAAGCCTGTAGTCTAGTTCACGTACCTGCTAAGTAATAAATAAAAAAGGGTGGTGACCCAATTACCCAGTATCCTTCTCACATAAAACATTACAGCAGGCCATTCGATCCTCTCCTCAGTCCTTGAGTAGTTATCACCCCCCCCCCCCATGTCAGTGTTGAAGGTAGTCATCTATGCAGCATGAAAAACTTTAATACTGGTGTTAGTTCTAAGAAAACCAGACAGGATTCTCTGACCCCTTCTCCAGTGCTCACACAGACTCACACAGACACACACACACAGACACACACACACAGACACACACACACAGACACACACACACAGACACACACACACAGACACACACACACAGACACACACACACACACACACACACACACACACACCTGCTATTTGGAGTTTCATAAAACTGATTCCATTAGTTGCCACAGCTGCCTTTAAGAAAGTTACAACCCCATAAAGTATAGCATTTCATCTTTTGACAAGGAATATAGGGCACTGGAAATTCTGGAGACGTGTATACATTCTCTGCCTTTTCCTTTGGGTCCATAAACTACAATCTCGCACATTATAGAGAGAAATGGTCTACAAGATGCACCTTTTCACTGGACTACTACCAGATGGACCAGTGAAACAAAAGTCACAGTCACACTTGGCAGTTGTCCATCTGGAACCTCACCACGACACTTGGCTAAAGCTTTTCTGAAAGTTTGTTTCAAGCTGCAGCCTTTTGTTAATGCTGTACACTAATAAGGCTGATACCAGGATAGCCTTTGCTGAGGATGCAAAGATGACTTTCATATACTTAGCCTTTTAAGATACCAGTCCCTTTGACCCTGATGTTTAAACTCTCTAGAGACATTGATGGAAAGAGGGCAAAAGCCTCAGAGCTGTTAATGAGAAATTTCAAATGCCTCCATGTCTCTTTTCTCAAGTGCAGGGGAGCTCACTCCAGTTATAGTTTGTTTGACCTCTAGGAACAAAAACAGCAATAGGGAAAAAAACAGAATTACTGTGGCAACTACCAGGTTGGCAGAAGTGGAATTCCTCTGGTCTTCTCTATAAAGTTGCTCCACTCTAGAAGCATTTAAAGGTCCTGTATCCACTCACCTTCTTGCATGGCTGGTCATCACACTGGACGAGTTGCTAAGGACAGTATTTTAGAGAGTGTATACAATCTCATTCCACACTCTCCCTCAAACTTCCAGACCCTCCCATAGGATCATAGGCTCATAGGACATTACCAGGCTAACAACCTGGAGGTCATTTTAAGCCTAGCCATTTCAACCCAATGTCATACCGTTGAAGTACTAGTCAATACCCAAGATTGCATTTAGTGATGACTGCCCATGTCCATGTTAACTCTGCCCCATCCACTCGTCTAGGTTCCTCTTGAACAGTGTCACAGAGGTGCTTTGTTTCATATGAATTGGTAGCCTGTTCTAAAGATGTGGCAGTCACTGGGAGATAAATCTGTCCCTCCAGCATGTCCTATTTAAGTCGCAGGCCATATTTAAGTCCCTGGAGTGGGTAGCCTTAGACTCATTTGATTTACGGATAAGCAGTAAGTTCATTAGGTTTGGGTCTTGAGTTGCTTTGTAGGCCAGTCGTAAGTCTTCCCTGAGAAGTCTATACAATATGGAGTATAGTAACATGGACTTTAGTCGGACCTTGTAAGGCACATGTTGGAGGCCCTTGATCTTCTTTGTTAGAAACCTCGGAGGGCTCTCTAATTGCTGCAGGTGCTTAATATGGTACATACCGAATGGAGCGTTATACTCCATTATGGGCCAGATAAGTGCAGAGTATAGTGGGGTTATAACTTCTTTTACTCTCAAGGTGATGCCTTTACTAATCAAGTGAGCTATGTGAAAAGCTCTCCTTACAATGATAGACATGTAGTTGTTGAAGTAAAGGTCGCGGTCATCCTGTGATCCCAGGTTCCTTACCACTTCATGGGTACTTAGGGTATTGTTGTTGACTTGATAGTGTGAAGGGACATTGTTTGTACCAAAGTGAATTATGATGCATTTATTTGCATTCAGTTTGAGACCGTGACTAATACACCAGTCACTGGTCTGTGTGAGGCCCTCCTAGAGTATATTGACATCTTTTGGCGAGTCAGTGACTGCCCCTGGTTCAGAGTTGTCTGCAAACTTGGTCAGCCACAACCCTTTGGTTTTGACCTGAACTTCTGAGAAGTATATACCAAACAGTAGCGGGCCCAGCACTGACCTCTGTAGCACCCTGCTGGTAACAGGTCTGCTGGCTGATGTGGAGTCACCCACTTTGATAGTGTATGTCCAGTTTGTAAGCCAGTGTGCAACCCATCTTACAACAAAGGGGTTTACATTGAGTTTACTAAGTTTATTGGTAATGCCTGATTGTGGGATTGTGTTGAAAGCCTTTGCTATGTCAAGGTATGCTGTATACGCAGATTTGCCCTCACCAATGGCTTTGGTCACACTTTCAAAGAAATCCACCAGATTTAAAAGGTAGGATCTGCCCTTCAGGAAACTTAAATGGGTAGGATCCAGGGTTTGGAGGTCATATATGTCTTTATGGGGTCCATGATAATACATTCCATGGCCTTACAGATGAGGCTGGTCAGGCTTGTGTGTCTGTAATTACCTCTGTCTGTTGCTAGGCCACCTTTGTGGAGGGGAAATAACTGTAGCTGTTCTCCATTCTGCAGGAACAAAGCCTGTGGTTAGGCTATGATTGAAAAGGGTACTTAGTGGTGATGCTAGTTCATTTTTAACCTGTTTAGAAGACAGCCTGGGATGTCATGTGGTCCCATAGAAGCCATGTTCTTTGCCTTGGACAGGGCTTTGAGGATCTGTTCTTCAGATAGGTATGGTTGGGGGGAAGTTTGGGGGAGGGTTTGTTGCAAGTTAGGAGGGGATAAGGGAGTGAAATTCTCACCAAACCTATCCACTAGCAGGTTTGCTGTCTGCTTGTCGGGTCAGTGTGTGTGATACCGTTGACCACCAGTTCTGCATATGCTTGGGTCTTACCCTTTAGCTGTAAAATGCCTTATTGTTATCCTTGGCAGTACTTGCTAGGTTTCTCTCAAAAGAGCTCTTGGAGGATTTGACAAGTTGTCTTATTTGCATGTTAAGGCTGAGGAGGTTGCTTTTCCATTGTTGGGTCCTTGTCTTTGTTTTCTTGGACAGCAACTTTTTGCATTTATTGTAGAGTTTGTTGATGCTGGAAGTCCACCATGGCAGCTTGATTTTACTTGGGGCTCTGGCTTTCCTTTTGTGTGGTACAGCAGAGTTTATACACTTGTGCAAGTGATTGTACAGGGCATTAGTGTAAGCCTCTGCATAGTTACCACTTTCAGCTTGGGTTGGGGCTTGGAATCCATTTATACCTACACCTAGGAGGGTATAGTTTGCCTTGGTGAAGTTTTTAGTCTGATTTCACATTTTGTGAGTTCTGGTGTTAATGCCAGTTAGAAAGTGACTGATGTGTGGTCAGTTGTAACTAATGAGAGTCCAACAGTTGCAGCAGTGCACCTATTTGACATGTTTGTTAGAACCAGATCTAGAATGTTTGTTCCTCTTGTCAGGGAATGGAAAATTTGCTCCAGGGCATTTTAATTCACAAAGTCGAGGAACTTTTGTGCTAGCAAGTTTGGGGTAGAGTTGGTTTCCCAGTTGATGGTCGGATAATTGAAATCCCTGATAACCAGTTCATTCAGTAACATTTGGATAGTCTTCAGTTAGGTTAAGTAGGCTATGTGGGTGTCATGACCCATGGAGGGGGATCTATAACTGGCTAGGACTTGAATGGGGGTCTTGCCCACTGTAACCTGGACCTGGAGTAACTCCATGGAGTTGTCCAGTCTACCTAGATGGGAGGTGAATTTATCTTTAATATAGATTGAAACACTGCCTCCAGAAGAAAGTTTCAACAAGAAAAGGTGTACAAGACATGATAGTGAAAAAGACACATCCAAGAGGTCCCATAAGGCCAGGAAGAATTAGAGTATTACTAAGCTGTGATGGCTTAGTGGTTAACTGCTGTGACTATAGTGTACAGGGTCCTGCGTTCAAAACCTGCAAGGGCTGTTTATGACTTCTTCGAATCAGTCTCCAGAGCTGTGGATGAGGGTAAGGTGGTCCACACAGCCTATCTGGACCTTGCCAAGGCCTTCAACACCACCCCCCACTCTAGAATCATAGATAAACTTACTAAGCTGGGCATTAATCCTTACATCACTCGATGGGTTGCCAACTGGCTTACTGACAGAACCCACACTGTAAAAGTAGCCGACTCCAAATCCAGCTCCAGACAAGTGGAGTACCTCAGGGTTCAGTCCTGGTACTGCTGTTGTTTGGCATCTATGTCTCTGAAATACAGGCCAACATTAAGGGACTCTGGCTAACAAAGTTCACAGATGACTGCAAACTGGGAGCCATTATTGAATCCCCAAATGATGTGGATATTCTACAAAAGGACCTTACAGAAACAGATGCTTGGTGCCAGAGCCATGGGCTCAAGCTCACTGTCAAGAAATGTATACTTATCCTCTTTGGGAAAAAACATGTACCCATGAATTACCACACAGGTGGCAGTATACTAAACACCAAAAGTGTGATAAGAGACTTAGGGACACAGGTGGACAGCGGTCTCACCTTTGATAACCACATCGCCGCAACAGTCAGGAAATCCTTCTGTCTGGCACACGTCATCACTAAGGGCTTTTCATCCAGAAAAAAGGAGGTCATTGTCCCACTGTACTCATCCCCTCATTAGACCCATTATAGAATACAGTGCCCTGTTTGGTATGTACCTCTCAAGACATCTGCAACAACTGGAAAGGCCACAGAAATACCTCACTAAAAGAATCAGGGCTAAAGCAGATGCCCTATGTTGACCGTCTAAAGAAACTCCAGCTATACTCTGTCGCATATCATCTTCTCAGATGCGATCTCTGCTTAACATACAAGGCCATGTCAAACCCAGAGCTGTTGGACATGCTACACTTAAAAAAAATCCCAATCCCTCAGAGAGACAGGCTCCAGGGATCTAAACCTTGTCATCACAATGAACAAAACATGCTGAAGGGATAAGTTTCCTGACCCAGAGACTCCCCAGACTCTGGAATAGACTGCCCATACATGTCAAGCAGAACGTCTCTTTGGCCCTCTTCTAAAGGAACCTTGATGATTGGATGGGAGATAGGAAATTTACCCCGGGGATCACGTCAGTCGCCCTGCTAGTCAGGGGTCCAGGGAATTAAATATTGTAGGAAGAAATAGCCAGGGAATTGTTATGGCTAGGCTTGTATAGGCCCTAGGGCCAATAGCGTAGTTACCAACCTATGAACCTTTAGGTTCATCTTATATCAAAGACAACAAAATATCTCATACAATTTTAGAAATAAGCAACCTAAATAATTTTATCCCCAAGGAAAACTTTTTTCATGGTCAAAGTTTATTCGGTACTTCTTGATTGTCAGAAGGTGACTGGATGTGTTGTTTGGATCTCCAAGATGCCTATCTCCACATAAAAGTACCCAAGAAGTCCAGCAGAGGTCTTTGCTTCTGGATGCAGGCAAATCATTATTAGTTCAGGACTCTTCTATCTGGTTTCACTACAGCTGACCAAATGTATATCTGCATTTGCAGTATACCAGAGGCTGCAAGGAGAGAGTTTTTTTCCACCTAATGGACAACTGGCTTTTGGCTTCTCCTCCCTGGAACAGTCTCTTATTTGGAAGTCTTTAAGTCTCTTGCAATCACTGAGGATCACAAGGGACATGGTAAGGTCTTAGATGATGCTTTGTCAGTTTCTCATATTAATAGGCTGCAGTTTGGATACAGCTGCATGTAGAGGTATCCTTCCTTCAGAAAGGATCCAGTGTCTTAACACTTGGTTTCACAGTTCAAGTCAATCATTCACTGTCTGCCACAGCCTTTGTTTGCCTAAGAACCTTGGGATTGTTAATATTGACAGTCTTGATGGTACTCATAACCAGATATTACATGGGAGTGTTATGGTGGTCACTCGTGACCAAACCACACCAACCGTGGGTAAATCCAGCATTACCCACACTCAGGCGTGGGTTATTGCTATAATAACTAATGTTTCATAAGGATAGGCCACCTTTATATATATTATATTGTTTTTTCCAGTTTGGTGACCGGGGAGGTCCACTGGGCTCGAGAACCCATTTTCAGTGGAGGCCCGGGGAGAAAAGCTCCACAATACAAAGTTACATTACATAGAGAATTACAAGAAAAATATTTGCATTGCAATCAACAGGTAGTATAACAATCAACAAGTAGTATTACAGTCAAAACAGGTATCATTCAGTAAAGACAGCAAAACTATTAAACATTTTTCAAGAGAGACCGGCATACAGCATAAAGGCTGGATGTTACTGTTTAGTTACATTTATAATCTAAGTATATGAGAGAAATTAGGAAGGTATGAAGGTTAGCCAGGAGAGAAGGAGGAGCAGAGCTTGGGAGGTATGAGTTGAAGAGTGCAGTTACATTTCCTGTGAAGAAACAGGTAAGAATGAAGTTGTGTTTTGAAGTAGTATTACAGTCAAAACAGGTATCATTCAGTAAAGACAGCAAAACTATTAAACATTTTTCAAGAGAGACCGGCATACAGCATAAAGGCTGGATGTTACTGTTTAGTTACATTTATAATCTAAGTATATGAGAGAAATTAGGAAGGTATGAAGGTTAGCCAGGAGAGAAGGAGGAGCAGAGCTTGGGAGGTATGAGTTGAGGAGTGCAGTTACATTTCCTGTGAAGAAACAGGTAAGAATGAAGTTGTGTTTTGAAGGTGTGTGGATTGTCACAGGTCCTCAGAGTAGAGGGCAGGGCATTCCATTTTTTGGCTAGGGAAAAGGAGAGTAGAAGCTGACCAGCTGGGCGCTTGGGTTTTTGGACAATTATAAGGTTTTGGTGAGTAGATCTAAGGGGTCTAAGGGGGTATATGGTTGTAGGATATTAGATAATGCAGGGCAGCTAGTAGGTTGGAATAATAATTTGTGGGCTGTGACGATTTGGAGGAAGTCAAGTTGATTAGGGAGTTCAAGCCAATTTAAAGAGTGTAGGGAGGTGCAGTGATGGGAGGAGGATTTTGCCTTGGTAGTGAATCTGGAGATTTTGTTGTAGCACACTTCCAGTTTGAAGGTGAGTGTGGAAGATAGATTGGTAAGCAGAGGAGCGCCATACAAAAGAGAGGGGGAGGAGATAGGTAGTGGCCAACTTTTGTCTGGTGGAGGGCATGAGGAAGTGGTTGTTTCTGTAGAGTAGGCCGAGTTTTATGTGGGTTTTCTTGATATGTTGGATGTGAGTATTGAATTGTAAGTGCTTGTTGATGGTGACCCCCAGGAGTTTGGCAGAGGGAACGACTTCGATAATGGAATTGTTAAGGCTGGTAATTTGAAGTGAGTTTTTATCAATGGGAGAGGATTTTGAGGGAGTGAATAGAAGAATCTTAGTTTTGTTAGCGTTTAGTGAGAGGTGATTTTGGTGCATCCAGTTTTCAGCAGTTGAGAAGGCAGTTTGAGTTAGAGACTGAAGATCAGATAGGTTAGAGGCGCAGCAGAAGTGGAATCGTCTGCATATTGGACAATTTTAGTATTGGGTATGGCTTTGTAGAAATCGTTAATTAAGATGTTAAATAGCAAAGGGCCTGGTATGGAACTTTGAGGTACTCCTGTAGGGGTGGGGAGGAAAATGGGGGAGGCCTGGCCTCATTTGACAGCTTGCGACCTGTCCGAAAAATAGCTGGAGAACCAGGAAAGAGTTTTTTGGCAGATGTAGAGATTCAATAGATGATTTAATAGATGGTTGTGGGAGATGGTATCGAAAACTTTAGACAAGTCTAGTAGAACAGCTGAAACTATGTTACCAGAGTCTCGAGCTAGATATACAGAATGTAAGAAAGATAGAAGGGCTGTGTTGGTACTGTGTCCAGGGCGGAAGCCGTGTTGGGTAGGAGAGAGTAGCTGGTGTTCAGTAAGGAATGGCATGAGCTGCAGGTGTATGCATTTTTCAAGAAGTATAGAGATTGGTGAGAGGATGGCTCTAGGGTGGAAACTGGAAACATTACAGTTTTTACCGCGCTTGTGGAGTGGTAGAATAAATGCAGAACACCATAGTATGGGTACATAGGACTCAAGTCGTGATCTATTTATCAGGATGCTGATAGGGAGAGCAATACCGTCGGAGGCAATTTTTAAGAAGGAGGAAGGAATGTTGTCGGGGACATTGGTGCAAGGTTTAAGTTTGGAGAGAAGCTTTTTTATAAGGTAGGTGGATACAGGTTTAAGTTCAAAAGTAGGGGGTGTAGGAGAGGAGGAGGAGGAAGCTTGAGCAGAGGGGGGTGGATGATTATTGTTGGGGAAAGTCTTGCTTAGATCAGCAATAGAAGAGGTGAAGAAGGTGTTGAATAGTTCGGCGATTTCTTGTTCAGATTTACTAGTATCAGGACATGGGTTGTTTTTTGTACCAGGCTTGAGGAGAGAATTAATAGAGCTCCAGAATTGTTTGGGGTTTTTTTGCATGATTTATTTGGAGTTTGATGTAGTAGGATTTTTTATCTTTAATGACTTGTTTTTTAGCTTGGTTTCGCAGCTGTTTGCATTTAAGTAACAATACAGGCTGTTTATGTTGGAGATAGCTTTTCCAGGTTTTGTCTCTTTGTAGCATAATTTTTTTGGTTTCTTTGGTAAGCTATGGGGCGGTTTTAGCTTTAACTCTTTTTTGTTCTTATAGGAGCTAGGGAGTTTAGGACAGTTAAGAATGTAGAGTTGAAATAGTCAACGTCATTGTCTAAAGGTAGGGTTTTTAGTGGGTTCCAGTTAGTGAATTTAAGGGAGCCAGAAAAGGTAGAAGGGTTAAAGTTAGCGAGGTTGCGAGTATGTAAGAGTTGGTGGGAATGTGAGAAAGAGGGTGTAGCTCTGAGTGAAGGCAGGGAGGTGGTCTCCTAATGTGTCAGGAATGACACCAGATTTTATTTTGTTAGGGTGAGATACCAGGATCCAGTCTAGGATGGAGCCTGGGGGGTTGGTTTTGTTGGGCCTAGTAATGGAGTTAGTGAGTTGAGTGAAATTGAAGAGATTGATTGAAATGGTAGGATTAGGGTCGATGATTTTTTGCCAGTCAATATTTACATCACCCATAATATAGGTTTCAAGTTTAATATTAGAGGAGGTCCAGGAGAGGATGTCTTCCAGGGTATTGGTGTTGTTACCAGGAGGAATATAGAGGGAGATGATGCAGATATTTTTATGGTCGTTTAATTTTAGAAGGCCAGTTACAAGTTCAGCATTATTAAAGGAAGGGATAGGGTTAGGGTAGGGAGTGATGGACAAATGATTGGAGTAGATTATAGCTACACCACCACTTCTTTTACTTAGGCGATCGGATAGGAGAGATTGATAGCCGGGGGGGGGGGAAGGAATTCGGAGTCAGTTATGTGTGGTTTTAGCCAGGTTTCAGAGATGGCTACAATGTCAGGTATATTATGATTGAGCCAGGCATGAATGAGGGTAAGCTTATTTGCTAAGCTTTGGGCATTGATGGTGAGGAATTTAAGGTATTTACTGGTGGATTTGTTGTTGGAGCTAGGGTTGTTTGTTAGAGAAATGTTTGGTCCTGGGTTGGGATGAATGTCGCCTGCTAATCAGAGGCAAGAGAGAAGGGGAATAAGTTTGTGAGGATTGTGTTTGGTTAGGAATGGATGGTAGGGGTGGGTTTGGATTTGTAGAATTTAGTAGGGATTCAGAAGAGTTTTACTTTAAAGAGAAGGATGGAGTCAGAGGGAGATAGAGGCAGAGATATTGTGGAAGTGATTTGTGAGGTGGGGGTGTGGAGGAGGAGGTATAAGGTGTTAGGTGGAAGTTGGTATAAGAGGAGGCGTGATACAAAGGAAGTAGAATGAGGATTAGGATAGATGTAGGGGTTAGGATTATAGTAGGAAAAGTGAGCATGGTAGATTAAGTCAGATTAGAAATGAAAAGTTATTTAGGTCAGAGAGAGTTAGATAGGTCCCTTGTGTGTATGCAACTATCCAAGTAATATAACCCTCTGTCTATAGAAAAATGGATGATGCAGTGAAGCCCAAACCAACTAACACACAGTTCCCAAATAACAATTATTAAATGAGGGAAAAGCAACGTCTGAGGATTATTGATTTACCAAAGATGCGTGTTCCCAACAACAACACTTATATTCTATCATATAAAACCCATGATGCATACATATAGCTTTGATAAAAAGCAAAACAGAGTTGCAGTGTCCTATATAGCAATTCAAAAAGCCGTAGTTGCTACTGTAGGTTAAGTTGTAATCAGTGTTATATCATGAATCACAACTTGCATATATGAGGGAGTTCACCACATTCTCCTAGAAAGCCTGCCTGTAAACAATGTAGGGGATAGTGTTCTTAGCCCCATAAGTTGTAATGTGCACTGTCCATTCCCTGTTAAAAACTCAAAACAAAGCATTGTGTTCAAAAGCCTAATGTATGCCACATATATATGCCAACATAAATGGTATCTAGCTTAATCTAGTTTTTTATACAATTTTCAAATATATATATATTCCACTTATTCTGTCTAATAATGTTAAGTCAGAATGTAACTGCAAGTTAGAACCACAAACAGTAGATGCGAGTCATATATACACAGAACACAAAAGTGGCACAGTTTTAAAACACGATAAATGACAGAATACTGCTATATATATGCAGAGGCCACTAGTGTCATATTATCTGAAGAAAGGTTAAACACCTAACACATTTCTCATGGTGATATTTCCAAAATCAGATTTAGCATTTGGCGAATATTATTCCCAAATTACTTATTTAAATATTCACCATTTTGTGTAATGATATAAATCGGAATGAAACTTCAGGTTAGATCAACAACCAATAAGTGTGAACACACAGAAAACAAAGCGGACCAGTTTTAAATCCTGCTAGATAGCAGAATACTGCTTTAAATGTACAGGGTCCCTTAATGTCATTTTATCTAAGATGAAATTAGATACATAACACAAAAATAGAGATAAATAACCTCCAAAACACAAAAGGCATGTGGGCGGCAGTTTTCAATCCTGCTAGTTAACAAAATACCGCTATATAAGGGCAGAGGTCCCTATTGACATGTTATCTATAAAAAGGTTTAGTACATAACACTTTCCACATAAGAATATATCAATAACAAATACATTATTAAGGGAATTTTATACCCATTCAATACAAGTCCCTTGTATTAACTCTGCAATGCCTTGAGCACCTTATTCTCAAAACTGAAACATGCCCGCCAAAAATAAAGCGAACACTTAAAATGTTATTGGCTCTTGATGCTTTTTCCTTCAAAAAAAAAAATAAAATAACAAGCACCAAAATACCAATTAGAAGTAACCTTCGGCCCATACAATAAAAATAATGCAGAAAAAATAAGACAGTCACCTTCTTAGTTTAAGGAAACGGCTGATGTCAAACAATCCCACTTGATTCTTCCCTTATGTTTAAGACAGCTACTGGGACTAATCTTAACCAATCTATCTGTTTACCAGTTTTCTTTTGCAACCACGTGGATAGGAGGTCTATCTTGTATTGCAAGGATGTTTAAAGACATTTTATGTGGATAGAATTAAATCTATAAGACAAGATTATCAACACTTCATTTCCTGTTCTAATACAAAACTTGGAAGAAAAGTAACCATAGCTAGCTGGCTGCATTAAATTTTACCGTGAAAAATGTAATAAGCCTCTGCCCTTTCTTCCAAGAGTACATTCTTCTACAACATTGGCTACCAATCATCCTTTATAATGGTTTTCACTGAATGCATTTGCAGCTAGCGGTATTCTATAGATCTAGGCCTTCCTTTGAGGCTACAACAATTGGAATTGTATTCCTCTAAATTAGACTACCCAGAAGGATTTCCTGGGGACTTTGTCTTGGGCCTCCTCATATCAAATGCAAAGGTTGTGTACTTGACATAGCAGATATGGATGAAACGATTCACCCTTGTTAGCATAACTAGCCTTCTCCCCTCTTCTCTTTGCTGATTTGGTCTAGAAGATTAGTGATGACTTTTCTGCATGGTATACTAGAGATCTAGAGAATGCTTTTTTTTTTCCAATTTTTAAAAAGTTACTTTTCTTTCCTTTTGGAAAGTAGTAAGGTTTTCAAACATCCTGCTGTATTTTTGACCAGCCATTTAGCCAAAAATTTACTGTGCAGTAGATGAGGTATAGCTAGGTACTCTGGCGCCCAGTGCCTTCTTCCAATCTGGTATCCCTTTGCCCCTTCAACTTTTAAGTCGAGGATCAAACCAACAAAAAGGTCCATTCCCCAGTCATCTAGGGAGCTAGAAAGGTTTGCTCTTCATGATCTACTCTCCTCAACTCAGGGACAGGAAAAAAAAAACACAAGCAACAGCAAACTACTTGCTACATTTATAACAAGCAGCTCTGTTATAGTTTATTCCACACATGGATAAAATGCTTCAGATATAACTGCAAATGCAATGCCATCATTCATTTCTGAATGCTAGTAATGTACTGAAGACCGATTTTGAATTGGCATGGGATCATGCCCAGCCCCTAACACTTTGTACCTAGGCAGCTGTCCTCTTACTACTCCTCTGTGCAGTAGTCACCAGGAACACACACAGTAGCATTGTCCCAACAGCCTAATAAACTACCCCCAAAATGGAGCAAGTGGTCTTGAAAGTGAAATATTAAAAATGAGACTTTTTTTTCATTCTTCTGTCCTTCCATTACGCCTGTTGTTCTGCAGACTTTCCAGACCAGAAGTCCTTTAACTTGATTCAGTAACACACCTGATGTGATGGGCAGTGGTATTAAGTGCAACAATCTTTAACTGACAAGCTGTCAATAGAGTGTTATTTTTTTTTTGCTCTTTCTTTACTTCAGCAATTTATTTTTCAAGCTTCATCACACCGAACACCCTCTAATCAACTGAGACAGGTCCTGTCTAATGCTCTGTGTCTGTGACTTGGAAGTAACACTAACCAACAGCACACTAAATGACTCCTTAATGGACCAAGGAGTACTACTGCTGAAATGTTTAAAAGAGGAAAAATGTACATTTTCCCTTATCTTCTGTCTTTTAGACTTTTTGTTAGTATTGTAAATCTCCAAACATTAACCAGGTCTAACTAGCAGCAGTTAAAAAGTAAGAGGCCATCAGAAGATTCCAAATAAAATAAAAAAAATCATTTAAAAAAATCTATTTCTGTGAAATGGAAGCATATACTGAAAGTTTATGGCTGACTACGTTTGCAAATGATTGCAAGCTGGGGGGCATCGACTCCCCTGCAGACACTAGCATTCATCAAGAAGGTCTATCTCTAAATAACAAATGGTGCCAAAGCCATGGTCTTAATCTCAATACTAAGAACTGTGTAATTGTACCCTTTAGGAAGTCAGCCATCCTGACTAATTACCATGTTGATAATACACCCATTGTGTTCAAGGATATAGGTACACAAGTAGACAGTAGTCTTACCTTTGACCACCACATGGCCACAGTGGTGAGGAAATCCTTTTATGTTGTGCAATTTATAAGTAAGGGCATGGAATTTAGGTCCAAAGAAGTCATTATCCCACTGTACTCCACCTTTATCAGACCAATCATATAGTACAGTGCCTCCTTTGGTATGCAGCAACTAGAGTGACCTCAGAGGTTCCTTGCAAAAAGAATACAAGGAGTAACAAACCTGCCCTATGTAGAGCACCTTGAAGACCTTTCCCTGTGTTCAGTCTCCTATAGATTCCTGAGGGATGATATATGCCTGGCTACAAGGCATCCGCAAACCTCACAATCTCCAGCATATTTGTAAGTCAAAGAGTACCAGAAATGCAAGGTCTAGGGACCTGATTTTGTCTGTGACTGAACATGCTAGAGAGACAGATATGTGTCCTAAAGATTGCCCCTCCTCTGGAACAGGCTTCCCATTCATGTGAAGCTGAGTTAGTCTATTTCCCAGTTTAACCGCAACCTAGACCAGTGGATGTGGAAGGAAATTTACACTGGACCTGGCACCCATGTCCCCTATGTACAGAGGTAGATTATAAATGCCTGGCTCTCAATGTCCTTTTCAGGTACAGGACATAATTATTCTTTTAGTAAGATCTAGCTAGGCTTAGAAAGGTCCCACTGGTTGTTAGCCTAGTAACAATCTAGGAATTTGTTAATGTAAATCAGTGACTTTTACTTTACACCTGCACAGGGCTTTATTGCAATAACTCTTTCAAGAAAACCATTTAAATATGCAGGTCATATAAGTGTTAACCAATAAAAAAACACTTGTGTCATTGGTTATTTCATTAAACATATAGGTTTGTTCTTTAATAAAAGAACAAATAAAAACTTTTTACTTAATCCTAAAGGTCCACAATCATTTATTAAATTCTGCCAGTTAGCTTTTTCCAGTAATAGTTTGCTGTTCACATCTCCATCCATCAATGTTTTCTAATACAATGAATACCTTGTCTAATACAATGAATACCTTGAATTTTGCAGCTGTGTGTGGACCCAGCTATACTTGCAGGTTAAATCAAAGCATTTCTAAAATGTTGTTTATGAATGCTGATAATACTCTTTTTAAATGTGCTTGTCTTCCTATGTAAAAAGTCTTCCATGCAACAGATAACTAAATAAACTTCCATATTGCAGCTAAAAATTAAAAATAGATATGGCAGTGAATGATATCTAGAAGCACTAGTGTTATGTTCACAGAAACTTAGCATGATCATGTCTGTGTGCCATTGACAACTCCAGTATGAATAGTAATAATTCCATGTAGCAACATGCAACAACCTGCCACCAATATTTTTACTTTTTGAAGACTTTCTTATCCACATGATAAAACATACCAATATTTGTTCAGTATAACATTGACAGTAAACAGACTGGTGGCATATTTCATAACAAAAGCACACTTATAATTTTTCACATCTATTATATCCAAAACCCAACTGTTTTGATGACCTGTTTACCAATTTGAAGTTTTTTCATATGTGTTATGAACAACATTAGGATAACCTCTTACATAAAGGCCAAGCAGAAATTTGGGCTGTAGGGTAGAGAATGCTGTACCTACTAGGGATTGATAGCCAAGAGTATAGGCAAACAAAAAGGGATCGGGGAGGGGAGTGCTAAGTGAAAGATCATCTCGGGTAGAAGTTTTATTTGAATGTAGAACAGAAGTTCCTGTTAAAGGGCTAATTAATAGGGAATATAAAATGTTGCATGATAACTATTAGAATTAATTAGAGGTGGTTAGAAAAGATTCGAAAGAGATACTGGAAAGGCAATTTATAAAGAAACAACGGGAAGACATCAGTATGGTTACCTTGTATGTAACAAAGTCAGGAATGTTTAGGATTTTTGCTTGGAAGTATTTTCATATGTATTTCTATACCCCAAGCAGATTTCAGACAGTTTTCCTTAGCTAGACAGCAGATGCTGAAAGTATGTTGGGAAAGAGAATTGGGAACATGTTTTTTGGGAATGTAATGAGATGACAGATTTAAAAAATTTTACAGAAAACTTTGTCAGAAATGTTGGAGGAACAATTGGTTGTAACTAAGGAAATGATTCTTGTGAGCCGGGTTATAGAATCTGAATTGCCCAGACACAGTAAATCTTACTAATTTTAATGCTATTGGTTGCAAAGAAAAAGTTACTAGAAAATGGAAATCAAAATCTAAACCATCTGCAGTTGAAGCTTTGAATATTGTAAAGGAGAGAAAAATAACTTGAGGTGGGATCTTTTAAAAAGTGAAGGAGCAAATTACATAGAAGTAAATGGAATTTATGTAAACAATACATGTAGAATAATGTTCAGTAGGAGTGAAATTTAAGGGGATGCAGGAATTGAGCAATTTATGTAATGTTGCAGTGAATGATTGATAAAAAGAAAGCATAAATATATAAAGCATGCAAATGATGAGAAAATGTGGCTTGTATTATTTTCTATTAATGAACGTGTAACTATGCTATGCAGTTGTTTGAAATAGAAATGTGAAGATTTAACAAAGGTGTTTAAAACATAATTTAAATATAGTATTAAAATAAGTTCTCAGTATGGTACTTTACTTTTGACAAAACTCAAACTTCACACCTACCTTATTTTTTCATGTACTGATGACATTTATACAAACCTTATGACGAACTGTGCTAGATAAAGATACGAGTTGTGAAGTGCTTCTTTCCCACATTACTCTAAGTGTAACAAAACTCTATATTAAAAATTCAATTTCTTTTAAATGACCAAGAAGAGTTTGCATAACTAGCAGCCCTTGTAGTTGTAGTGGCACCTACTGATGTGACCCTCCCCTGCTGATAACCCTGATTGATAAAAATAATACTGTGCATATATTTAACTTAATGTCTGTAATGAACACTAAAGCTAAATTTTGCTTATAAAGTATAAAAAAAATATTAACTAACATGTCAGTGTCTCCATTCCTGTCTTCAGACTGAACAGGGCAGTAGTTTTAACTTGTCCTTTGTTTTCCAGTTATCTCTGGCCTTGGTAAGAAAACAATGTAAATTACTTGGAAACAGCAAAGTACTTTTTTAGCACTTGCCAGACTTGACACAGAATGATCAGTTTTCTTCAACAATTGCCCCGCTTCTTTGTCACAATAGACTTTCAAGATTATTGCTACTGTGCTAATGTTTAATACCTACCAATTTAAGCCCTGGGACATGCAATGCAGCTAGCCAAAACCAACTCTACCATGAAAAAATCGGCTAAGTAGTAATTATTGCAAAATTCTAAACATAAGAAAAGTCAGGATTTTTATTTTCCAGCCTCCCATCCTTCAATTATCCTGCTGTTCAGACTGTCTAGGGAAACTGTATGGAACTCAATTAGCTTTTTGAATGAATCTCATCTCAGTAAGATTTTCATTTCCTAGATAATCTCAAATATGCTGTCTGTGGTACATGAAATAAGTCAATGAATTTTATCATCTGCAGAATAACTACATGGTCACCTTAGAGCATATGCTAAATATAGTGTAACATACTGGCACAAATGTCATTGTTAGAGTACAGAATTTTCTTTTGGACCAGAAATAGGATCCATCCATTTTCATTTTTTGCATTCAGTGAATTCAGAGTTTGAGAGGCCGAGCCTTTCCCAACAAGTAGGGAGGGCAAAGCAGAAGACATTCATGGATAGAGTGGCAGTCCATTGCAGGATGTACCTGTACTCTTATGAATGTCACATGCACTTGCAGAAATGCTATACCTTGGGGTAATTTGAGCATTCCCACTTCACTTACTTGTTTGTCTTCAGGATGACAGAGAAAACTAGAGACTTTGATGAATACCCACTTGGATAAAGGAAGACCTGCAAACTTTACACAGAGAGCAACCCAGTTAGGAACCAAACCTGTGAACCAAGCTCTGTCAGCCAACAATGCTAACTAGTCCACCAATTATGAGGCTTTAGCTATACAGTTTTTGCGTGGTCTAAGTATTATTTGAATAATACATTCACTCAAACTTTAACAGATTTTATGAACAATAATAACTTGGAAAACATGACAAGCAATCCAGGTTTGAACAATAATTTTGGACATTGTCTGTATTAATACAAGGTCTTTCCCAGCCTGGTTTTGATGCGCAGAGGTTTGAAGCCCTGACTACAACTCATAGCACTAAAATTCAAGTAGTGGTCCTGGTCCTGAAAGAGCCAGGGAGACTGGGACTTGAGTGGCTTATACTGGCTTACCCTTCATCATGGGGGGGGGTGTGAATGATGTTCCTGGTTGGTCACATTGTTCCCATGTAAGCAGAGGCTTGCATGACAAAAATTACCTTAGGGGCGGGAGACAAGGACTTAGTAGTCCAACTGATGATTATAGGCCTTGTAGGAGTGTGTATGCATGCACATGCCATGGTAGGACTTAACTGAATATATTGTATATATTTGTTTTTTCAAGGTTTTCTCTCTCTCTGGTGTTTCTTGTATGCACCCAGGGTGAACAAGAAAATGGTACAGCTGAATGGAAAAGTGCCCCTGTTAACAAGAGAATAAATAAAATAAATGCAGGTGCTTATGTTCACCACCAGAAGGCAGGGTTAAGGAACCTAACTAGGAAAAACTCAAACGGCTGCCTATACGATAACTCTTTAGGATGGCTGAAGGTTGATAGGCAATATGGGCTAAATAATGTACACAATAAAATGTTGTTTCTGATACTCCAGTCTATACTTCACAGTAATCATAGATTCATAGACTGTTGCTAGGCTAATGACCCGTGGGACTATTCTAAGCATAGCCAAGTTTTCCCAAAAGAATAATAATGACTTGTATCCAAATAAGATATTGAAGGCCAGGCATTTAGAAGCTACCCTTATCCATAAGGAACATAGGTGCCAGACCTGGTGTAAATTTCCTATTCCCTATCAACCTGTCTAGGTTGTGCTTAAACTGGGTCATGTCACATGATCCTAATACATTACTTGGAGAACGTGTTCATATGTATGTCACTTTAATTTTAGTTCTAATTTTGGTATAAGAAAAAACGTAATTCAAAATTTTTTTTCAGGCCTAGAGAAATTAATGCTCATAATGGACATAGTCACAAATGTTCTGTCTGATGAAGCTTTCAGTCTACATCCCATACCCTCACCCCTGCCAAAATAACAATAATTTCTTACAAAACTAAACTTAAGGCACTCTCCCAAGTCCAGGTTCTCTGCTTGCTTATGTAATGTACTTGAGTCTCTATTATTTCTCATTTTAGACATGTATTTTGTTACTCTAATCCACAGGGTTTTACTGGACTTCCCAACATAAAACCCAGCAGAAGCAAAGGTAAATAAATTGCAGATATGGTAGTAAAAATTAATCAGTATCAGATGTCAACATATTTGTCAGTGTTGTTAGTAAACTCTCAAGCCTGAGTAGCCAGCTTCCAGTTGCTAGCCCACAATACACATTTCTGTAACTGGTCAGATGTCGTAGACCTCTTTCAATTGCTATCTTCAAAATATGCCAGCATTTCTATGAGAAAATAAAATTTTGTATGTTTATGGGCTGTACTATCCGACAGCCGCTAATTCATTTGTCTTTGATCATCTATTTCCACAACTGGTCTATGCATGATGAGAAATGAAAATAAATTACATATATGTATGACATGTTCTAATTAAATGAATAATTACTTGATAATTACAAAAAAAACTTAATTTAATTAATAAAGTATTGTCTTGTGCATATTGGTTTCTTAGCCCGTAATGATGGCTTTGTGATTAAAAACTGATTGTGTTATTTTAGCTAATAGTGTAAAACTCTGGACTATTTTATGCTGGTGATCTTGTTTATATCATCTTCCTCCCTTAAAATTTTACCGTGGAGTATGATCATGAAGGTATGTTTACTTTTTGAATAAAAAAGATCACAGGCACTAATAGGTTTAAGTTTGGGAACTTAAAATACTAATTATGATGAAATTAATGATATCCTTGACAATTATATCTAGGGTTTGTTATTTGTTAAGGATACCAAACCAATATCTAAGGAAGCTGATGAAATATAATGCATGATGAATGGACAGCCAAACTGGTAACAGCAAGATATGAATATACTAGGAAATTTCAAAAACAAACCTATCAGACAGGTACAAAATTAGCAGGTTTTCCAAAAGAAAAAGGCACTACATATCATATAAGAAAAGAACCTCTCAGAAAGTAAATTTTGGGGGGGCGTGGCCAAGGATGAACACAGGATAGCAGCAGATTTCTTCAGCTCCACCAACTTAACTGCACTGACAGGAAATAATTACTTTAAAAATCAACTAATGAAATAATTTTCTTTCCAAATACGTTTGGACCATCAGTTTCTTGAATAATATCTAAAAAAGAAAGAAAATTTCAATAATTTTCCTGTCAGAAATCATCTTGGAAATTTCTCTTTCATCACCTCTGTTCAAAATGAGTTCCAGTAAGGCAAACAGTCAGGATTCCAACATCAAGAAAGAGCTTCAGTCTCTGATATCTACTATTCAGCAACTAACAACCAAAATGGACAAACTGGATACTAAAATTGATAACTTCATAGAAAAAATTACAAAACAAATGGATTTGTTACATCAAGACTTGCAACAACAGAAGGCTCAGATTACAGACATAGAAGAGACTGTTAATGATATGGAGAACAGAATCCAGGAAGAAGAAATTAACACTGAGTTTTTGCTGAAGCAGAACACACACCTACAATCCAAACTTGATGACCTGGAAAACAGATCTAGACGCAATAATATTAGGATTTTTGGACTGCCAGAAAATATAGAAGGTAACAACATTACTTCCTTTTTAAATACTTGGCTTCCCAAAACTTTAGACTTGTCAGAAGCATTTTCTTTTGGTATTGAAAGAGTCCATAGGTCCTTATCTAATTTTAACTCTAACAAAAAGTATCCTAGATCAGTTATAGTAAGATTTTTATCATCTTATGACAAGGAGATGGTATTAAAATCTGCATGGGCTAAAGCACCTATTAAAATTAATGAGGCAACTGTGCGTTTTGACAATGACTATTCTTCCTTGGTAATAACTAAAAGAAAAGTTTTTTGCCATTAATAAGAGAGCTTAAGAAAGCACAGTTCAAAACTTACCTTTTATTTCCTGCCAAACTAAAAATCTTTTTACCTGATGGCCCTAGAATTTTTGAAGACTTGGACTCTGCTTTGCTGTATATTAAAAAAATAAGATATTAGATAAAATAGAAGATATGGAATGGGCAAGTCCTTCGTTAAAGAGGATGGCAACAGGAACTTCATGGAAGACTTCAGAGAAGCAAAAAAGACTAAAAAACAAATGACATGTTCTATATATATTTTTTTCCTTCTCTCTTAATCTCTTCAAATACAGTTACTGCATCTCCAGAAAGCCACAAATATTTTAAAGATTTACTCAAAGTTATTTTCTGTGTGCAAAGAACTGTTTTTGTTTCATAGTCAAACTCTCTGAGGAACAAATAACATGCTATCAATCAACTTGTTTCTCTTTGTGATAAAGAGACCTAAGGTTAGTAATTTGATACATTTTCTTTCTCTTCTTGTTTTAAAAAATGGCATTCTTTTTAAACTATGCATTTAGTGAGGGGTGGGGGAGGGCAAGGAGAGAAGTATGATGAAAAATATGGAAAAAGTGAAATAATAACTTATTAGTTCTTTAAAACTATATATGCTGTTTAAACACTGTTGCTAAATATTATACCATGACTTGATTGCTTATACATGATTACAAATAATATGTCATGATATAATTGCAAATAATTAGAACTAAAATAGTTATAAGTAATATGTTTCATGTTTAACTTTATTAATACAAACAGCAAGTAATATTTCTTTGTAGATATTCTTTGTAGCTTCCTTTTTTTCTTTCTTCTCTCTCTCTCTTTCTTTTTTTCTCTACTCTCTTCCTCTTCTTTTTTTTCTCTCTCTCTCTTTCTCTCTTATAAGTACAATTATATGCTTCTGATAATTCTGATATATGTATATAATAAGATTTGTATGAGAAAATGAAATGGGGTATATAAAAATAAGTTGTATAATATGTTAAATAACTGTAGGCTTGGTTTCACTGTCATAGAGACTGTAATGACTTGTAAAATACTTTGCGAAGGTTTTGCACTGTTTAGTTTCATTTGTATTACTAAATGAATGTCAGTCACTTGCATTTACTAAAATTCCGCCAGAATGTTAAGGAGACAATTTGGGATGTGGGTTACCTCGTGAATAGTGTCCTCGAGTTGTTTTAAAAGCTTCAACACTCAGAATACACGCAGAGAAGCTGAATGCAGTCATTTTGAACTTTGACCCCTGATTTCACACTGACACATCGCAGATTCAAGAAGAACACTGTTCCAGGAAGTAGAACTGCTGTAAATGCGACTTTGTCATGAAAAGCGAACTTTATGACATCTAAATGTGAGTTATTCTTTATAACAACTTACTTATTTAAGATGTAATTTATAAAATATGAAAGTTATAATGATTTTAAATGATTCAATATGCCATAGTAAGCAAGTGAGATATTTTAGAAGGCATAGAAGGTAAAACATATATACACATGTTTTTGAAAGCTTACATGACTGCAACATATTAATGTATATAAATACTTATGATTTAAACATATATAATGTTATAAATCATTTGACTTATCTAATTGACAAGCACAAGTATCATTATGATTATATCTTAGAAGAAACTGTCATGTGACATATTTTAAAGCAGCAGTTCAGATATATAAAATACAGATGGCTTTCTTCACAATGATTTATGTATAACTAGGAATTTACATTGCTGTGCAGTATGATTTGTAAACATATGTATGAGTATAAATATTTTATTTAACTGGCAATAATAAGTATGAGAAGAAAGCTTTGGTGCAAGTAATTTAAAGTTTTTAAAACTGTTAACTGCATTTCTATGGCAGAAAATAGGAATACCCTAATATATGTAATGTCTGAACCATAATAGCCTAAGTTATTGAATCCAAATGAACATAAGAACTTATTTTTACAAACTTTTAATAAACTAATATATAGATATGCCCCTTTCTCTCTCTCTCTCTCTCTCTCTCTCTCTCTTCCTTTCTCTCTCTCTCTCTCTTCTCGGTTCCCATTATCAAGTTTATTAGAATGCTATTTTGATTATGAGTGTATTATACAAAATAGATGCACATAGTAATATGAGCTGTTTCTAAATGTTCTTATTTGTTTATATGAAGCTGATTTATAAATTGTTTAGCTTTGTCTTACTAGATAATCTAATTAAATGAGGTTAACTTTAGTTAATAATAGTTAGTATTGAATTGATATGGTGGTAGCTGAGGTACTGCTGCTTAGGATAGCGGGATAACTTGAGTGGTATGTGCTACTCAAAGTTGGAGTTCTTAACTCCAGGCTGGGTGCAATGTTTAATCCTAATATTATTTTCACCTGTTTATTGTTGTTTGTATATAGTTCTGACATCCACAACACATTTTATAAACTCATTGTCACTTCAAATGAAAGTGAAGCTTATACAAAATCCCATAAGATTTTCAATGAATACAGCTATAATTAATGGTACATCTAAAGGAGGAGGTATAATATCACTTATTTTGTTAATTGTTATTCTGATTATATGTTTTATATGTTTATAAAAGCTAAATGATTTCTCTAAAAGGAATTTCTTTAAACATTAATCGACTGAATAACCCATGTAAAAGGGCAAGTTTAATGAGATACATTAATTTGCATAGGGCCAACTTAGTATTCCTTCAAGAAACACATCTCCTGAAAAAGGATATTGATAAATTAGCCACTAATAAATATACAGTCTTGGTTAGTTCAGAACACACTCAGAAAAAGAGGAGTGGCTATTTTATGGAATAAAAGTATGCCCATACCTAAAACTATTAAGTCTTATAAAGATGATAAAGGAATGTTTTGTATGGTTACAATACAGATTGATGGAAAGACATATACATTAATCAATGTATATTGGATACCAGGAATTGGCATTAATACAGTGAAACACCATCTCAATAAGATCATATCATTTTCTATAGAAGATATTATTTTAGCAGGTGACTTTAATTGTATCCTACATGAAAAAGATACTACTACTATAGGAAAAAGGAAAATTACATCTAATGCAAAACATTTAAAGGATTTGAGACTGCGGTGGTGGTGGTAGCGTTAAGCCTCTTCACAGTTAGGCGTTGCCGTTCGATTCTCAGTTAAAGCGTCTACTGTGTGTGCGTGAATGAAGGCTGCGTTAAAGGTTGTGCGTTAGGCCGGCAAGCCAGCATGTAAAACTCTACTGCCAATCATTAGCGGACGGAGTTCCGCTGTGGCGACCTAACGGGAAAACATATCATTTGAATGATATTAATAATCAGATAGATTCAAAATCATTACCATACACTTTTTTTCTAACATATATAAAACTTATTCAAAATAGATAGAGTCTTTATTTCTAACCAGATGGTAACAGACTTAATTAATTCTAAAATCATTTTGTGTCCTATATCAGATCATAATTCAATTGTCTTTGAGTTTATGATAAAAAGTACTTACAATGTTCAGATCAAAAGGATACCAGCATACTTAACTCAACTAAAAGACTATAAAGATTATATACTTTCAGAAGTGCAACATTTTTTAGACTTAAACAATACACCTGAAGTCTCCATTGTTTATGTTTGGGATGCTTTAAAATCATATTTATATGGACAAAGTATTAGATGGTATTATAATAATAAAAGGAAACCTTGGGACAAGGAATTACTAGATATTCAAAGCAAATTAGACTCATACAAACATAATAATAAAGAAAATATTATGGACAAAAAAGTAATTGAAGAAATAAATAAATTAAATGAGAAATACAAAGAAATTTTAACTCATAAAGTTAAAATAACATTAGAGAAATATAAGTTTTGTCTTACTCAATAAGTCCCAAATACTTACATAGACTTAAAAATAAAACAAAAGGTTGAATAAACAAAATCATATCAAAGAAATTTTCTCTCCAAGGAAAAGAAGAATGTTTCTAGTTTACCAGAAATATTAGATGAATTTAGAAAACACTTTCACAAAATTAATCATAATAACATTAACATGGAGCCTAAAGATAAAATAAAGAAATTTATAACTACAAACATGAACAAAAACTTAATAAACAACAGACTAAACTAATGGATAAAAATATTTCATATACAGAGGTTATTACACAAATAAACAAGCTTAAATCAAACAAAGCACCAGGTAATGATGGTATTATACCAGAGATCTATAAAATTCTTCCCAAAAGTACTTACTCATTAATACATAAGGTTTTTATTTTGGCCCAAAATGAGTTAACAACTCCCCCATCTTGGCAATACACATTTATTTCACCAATTTTAAAACCCAATAAAGACCCAACCCGATGCACTTCATATAGACCTATTTCATTACTTAATGTTGACTATAAAATGTTTATGAGTATTTTTGCTGATAGATTAAAGACAATCATCCCAGGCATTATAGATATAGACCAGACAGGCTTTATTGTAAATAGAAATACTTTTGATAATATAAGGAGAACTTTAACGTTAATTGATTTTGCAAATAGGAAAAAGAAAGATTTAACACTTATTAGTCTCGATAGAAGTTCAGCATTTGATTCAGTAAGTTGGGACTACTTGTTTATCTTACTGAAGTGCACAAACTTCTCAGATGCATTTGTAAATCTAATTGAACATTTATATAAAGGAGCATTGGCTTACATTAAGATAGGAACATATGTCTCACAAAAAATACCCATTTTAAAAGGTACAAAACAAGGGTGTCCACTCTTTCCACTATTATTTACTTTAATAATGGAGCCTTGGGCTAATTTGATCAGAAACAGTACTGATATAGAAGGATTTGATATAGATGAAAATACAAGATCTAAAATTCAACTTTTTGCAGATGATGTACAAATTACATCAGCAGGATCTAACTCGTCTATGCAGTCCTTATTTGATAAAATGATGGATTTTAAAAATATCTCTGGTTTAATATTCAATGAAGAAAAAACTAACATATTACCAATATACACACGAAAAAATGTCCTCATTAATGATTTTAACAAATATATACCCAACTCAGGTCAGATAACTTACTTAGGTATAATATTAACTAAAGATATCAAATCTATTATACATAATAATTATAGTACCTGTCTTCTTAATATACAAAATATTTTCAATAGCTGGAACAATATTTTTTTTCCCATGGAAGAGAGACTCACAATTATTAAAATGATAGTATTCCCTAAGATATTATACTTAATACAATCAATAATACTCCCACCTACAAAAATAGTTATTAAGAAATTGAATTCATTAATGTTAAATTTCTTATGGGCACCTAATAGACCTAGGATTGCATTAAAGAAACATACTAATAGCTGGTCTCAGTGGGGCATTTCATTTCCAGACTTTAATTTATATACTATCTCTTCTATTATAAAAGTTATTACTTTGTTAATAGATCAGTCATATGTTGCAAGATGGAAAGATTACTGGGAACTAATTAGCATTCACTTCATGAAAATCTCTTTAATACATAAAAATATTATTGTAAATAACCCCATGTTATGGTTACTAAAAGAATTTTGTACTTCATTCATTACACCAAAATATATAGTTAGTTACCCATTAAACATTATTATCAGTTATCATAATTTTATATTCATGCATCCTAAGTATAAGGAATGGAATTTTATTCTATTCCCTATAATATATACACAAGGTATGCTTTTGTCAACCACCTCTGAAAGAACTCTTTTAGACACAGAGAATGATCTAAAGTATTGGTATCAGTTGCTGTCTGATAATAAAGTAAAAAATTTAGACTTCTTAAAACAAGAATTTGATTTGAGAGAAACATGTTGGTTAGAAATTCAGACTTTCAGACATCTTATTAATAAAATTGATTTAATGTCTTTAACAGTTAAAGAATCTGTTCCAATACTGATTGATTACTTGATATTAAATTTACAACATAGAGTTTCTGATAAAGGTAAGCTCTCATACATACATAAAATTATAAGAGAAGAAACTCATTACAGTTCAGATACCTATTGGAATTATTTCATTTCCATTAATGGTGAAACACCAAAACAACAAGATAAACAATATATATTGGAATCTGCTTATAAAACTACTTCTTCCATTAATTGGAGACTTTTTACTTGGAAATTTTTACATAGATCCTTCTATACACCTTTAATGATGAATAAAATAAATAATAAAGACAACTTTGATTGAACAAAACACAGACCGCTAAAAAAAGTTACCAAGACATCATAAAAACTGAGACAAACTGTGAAAAACTGAAAGGCTGCCAACCCAGCCAGACAGAATCTTGTAAATAATTCTATACAATTTGTAAATATTATAATCCACATGGTGGTTTTACAATGTAAAACAGATCTATAGGTTATGGTTAAACTATATGTTGTACCCAGCTTCAAAAATGTAACCACAGTGCACTCTGCTGGAAGAAAGCTGATAAGTCAAGCACTGTATGACTGATCTCAAACTTAGAGCCGTGATGTCTGGACCAGAAAATTCTTTCTATTGTTTTGAGACCAGAATTAATAGCTAGATTTGACATAGATAATGCCTTTTATTGCTGTGGCTTCCTGGCCAGGTGCAAGATCAAAGAACAGTTAAAATTCTAAGTTTCTTTTAGCCTGGGAAATTAAACCAGAGCAGTGTCAAGAATGACGTAATGTAAAATGAGTCAGCAATGAAGTATTATCAATTTAAGATTTTCTCAGAGAGAGAGAGAGAGAATCAGATCATTTTATTTTGATTTTGTCTGAACCTGAACACATCGAGTTACCAGTACTTTGCTTTGCTTGTAAGTAAGATATTTATTTAGAACAGTGACTTCTCTTAAAAATAGATAGAAAACAGTAAGTTTAGTAAGACTAATCTACAGCATTATTTTAAGTATTTTCCTGTGTCTGAACTCTTGACTAGCACTGTGTTGAATTGAGATTGAGGAGATTTGTCTTGTGTTTTTATTTATTATTAAATATTTTTAAATCTTTCAGCTGTGGCTGTTTTGTGTATAGATAATTTAAGCTCTAGAATACATTGCATGTATATAATGATACTATCTCAGCTACTCCAATAAGCCTTGCTTTTTGTCATACATACTAATACATGTACGTATGTACATACAATACAATAATAATATTGCACAGTAAAATTGGACACCCCTTGGTAAGGGCCTTATTAGTAGCTGGTATTAGTGGTTGATGGCAGTGATTTCTACCTTATAGCCTGGGCAGAGAAGGGGGCATAGCTGGAGAACCTGTGCCAGCCTTCCCCAGGAGTATCTGTGTGTTTGTATATAACTCATATATCAAAGTGTGTGCGTGTCAGCTACTTGGGCAGGGACATGAAGCACTGGTTGAACAGAGAGGGTGCTGGAAGTTTTAGCTTGACCACTAGGCTGAGACCTGTACCTTATAGCTATGGCAGTGGGGAGTCTTACTGGAGATCTGAAGAGAAAGGGAGAAACCAGCCCCTGACTGTGATCTCTGTGTGCTCTTAAGGGAAATTGTACTTCACTGTGTGTGTACTTGTTATCCTCCTGATGTGCACGCCCATCACTGGTGTTAGTAGTGAGGATTGAGGCTCCTTGATTACTGGACCAGTGCATGGGCATCATATATTAATTGGTTGGTGGTGGTAGGATATTCACATCAAATATTAATTGTTTGATAGTGGTGAGTTAGCCACATCACATACTAATTGTCTTGTACTGGTATGGATAGTGAATTCTTGTAGCTTGTGTACAGTGATCACTGAGGGTGTTTTGTACTCTAAATCAGCCACGCAGTGAATATTTAAAGTTCAGATCAGAATTGTTTTATTTCTTTTGTTAGCTTAGTTAGTCAGGGAGAGCAGGCGAGCATGTCAGCAGAGGAGTATGGCAAGTTGACAAGGAGCCAGTTGGCTGAGATGTTCCAGGCTAAGGGGCTGGTGCATGGAAACCTGACTAAGGCAGATATGATTGCAGCTTTGGTTACAGCTGCATCAAAAAACAGCAATCAGGAGGATGATCAGACTGGCCATGGAGATGTACAACACTCAGAGAATGGACAGCTTAGCCTTTCTGCAGAGGACTTAAAAATCCATCTGGAGCTAAAGAGACTTGAGTTGGAGGCCAGGCATTTGGAAACAGAAGCATCAGAGAGACTAAAATGTCTACAGGCTGAGGAGAATGAGAAACTCCTATGCCTGGAAGCTGAGGAGAAGGGCAGGCAGAGGCAGCACGAAAAGGAGATGCTGACTCTTCACCAGAGTCATGGAGGTAATTGGAAAGGGAGTAAGTGGACCCCAGAAGCATAAAAGGTCAGTAAATTTCTTCCGCAGTTTACAGAGGGGGATAATTTTGATAGTTTTATTCATATGTTTGAGAGGGTATGTAAACAGTGTGATGCTGAGTAAAGGCTGTGGATATGGTTCCTGATCAACTTACTCCATGGTAAAGCTGTAAATGTACTTTCCAAACTGTCAGACAATGATTTCTTAAATTATACTGCTGTTAAGAACTGTTTGTTAGAATTTTTTAAGCTAACACCTGAAGCTGGTAGGAAAAAGTTTCATGAGCATAGAAGCAGGGCAGATGAAAGAGTGTGTATGAATATGTTGCTGAACTGAGCACTTATTTTCATAGGTGGGTTAGTGGATGTCAGGTCACCACTTTTAAAGGGCTGGTAGACCTTTTGGTGAGGGAACAAGCCCTTAGCACTTTGCCTAAGGACATGAGTATTGGTTAGCTGATAGACAATGTGCTACTTCAGATGAATTGGGAAAGAAGGGAGACTTACACCTTGCAAGCAGGGCATCCCTGCACAGGAAAAGGACCCCCAGTACTGCTCATGGGTCTAAAGGAACCCATAGTGGGCAGCCCAGACAGCCCCAACAGAATCTGCCAGTAGCAGGGGAAGCCACTAGTCCAGGTACATGTCCAGGACCTAGGGTTAAATGTTTTGAATGCAACCAGTGGGGCCATGTGACATACAGATGTCCACAGAGGCAAGGTGGGGAACAAAAGATGAGGGAGCCAGCAAGTGGGAAGGACAAAATGCCCAACAGTAGGTTGTTTTGAGAAAATCAGAGTACTAAACTACCATCCTGCAGATGTCCTGATAGGGAAGGATTTGGATGAGGCAGTACCATGTGTTTATGCAGTTACACGCAGTCAGGCTTCGAGACAAGCATGTGGGTCTGGTAGCCTGGAGGAGACCCAGACAGACTGTATACTTGCAGCCAGGACTGGTGAAGTGGTTACTTCAGGGAGGGAGCTACAATGTAGCAGTGAGACTAAAAGTGAGCCACAGCTGCTTGTGGGTACTGATGTTCCATTGGACAGAATGACTGCAAAGGTAGAGGTGAGTAGTAGTACCCAGACTGACAGTGAGGCACCACTGTCAGAGGATGCCAGACTTCCTGTGGAAGGGAAGCTGGAAAGGGTTACAAAGAGAGAGTTGAGACAGGCTCAGCTCTCAGACCCTACATTGCAAGGCCTGAGACAGATAGCAAGTGAGGCACCTGGTTTTCAAGGGAAGGGGGATTCTGCGTACTGGGACAGAGGGTTCCTGTATAGAGAGTGGACCCCTGATGGAGGGCTAGAAGGTGAGAAAATACAGCAGTTGAAAGTGCCTAGAGCCTACCATCTGGTGCTTCTAGCCATAGCCCATGATATTCCCTTTGCAGGTCATATGGGCATAACATGTACAAAGAGATGTATTATGCAGAACTTCTATTGGCCTGGAATTTCCAGAGATGTAACTGGGTACTGCAGGATTTGTGAGCAATACCAAAAGGTAGGCAAGGCAGGAGATGAGGTGAAAGCTCCTTTAATGCCTTTGTCTGTGATTGAGGAGCCATTTCAGGGAGTAGCTATGGATATTGTGGGTCATCTGAGTACCCCAAGTTCCACAGGGAAAAAGTATATCATAGTGGTAGTAGATTATGCTACAAGATACTCTTAGGCAGTGGCTTTGTCTTCTATTGAGACGGAAAATGTGGCAAATGCTTTGTTAGAGATTTTCAGCAGGGTAGGTTTCCCAAAAGAAATAATGACTGATAGATATGCCAATTTCATATCAGACATGCTGGCTTATCTATGGAAGTACTATGAGTGATGCACTGGAAGACCACCTCCTACCATCCCCAGACTAATGGTCTTGTTGAGAGGTTAAACTCTACATTCAAGTCCATGCTACGGGCATTTGCAGACCAGTTTTAGAGGGAGTGGGACAAATATTTGCCCCATCTGTTGTTTGCTGACAAAGAAGTTCCCCAGGAATCCACAGATTTTTCACTGTTTGAGTTGCTGTATGGGTATAGGGTGAGGGGACCTCTAGATTTAATTCAAGATGAGTGGGAAGGCGAGTGTGAATCTCACAAGGAGTCTGTTGTGGCATATGTCCTAAACCTCAGGACAAGGCTCAGGGAATTCATGGAATTGGCCCAGAAGAACCCGACAGAAGCCCAGCAACAGAAAAAGGTCTGGTATGACAGGAATGCTCGAGCTAGAGAGTATGCTGTAGGACAGCAGGTACTGGTTCTCATTCCTGTCGGACACAACAAGCTCAAAGCAACTTGGGAGAGACCCTACAAGGTGGTAAGAAAAGTAAGTGATGTTAACTGCATGGTGGAACTGCTAGGCAGGAGCAGAACTTCTACCATGTTAACATGATGAAACCTTACCATGATTGGGAGGCCCTTGTGCTGAGAACTTGCAGTGAATTGCAGGAGGAGTCTGAGGGAGATCTGGTAAATTATCTCCTCATTGAGGCTCGAACTGACACCTCAGTGGAAGGGGTAGCAATGGCCCAGCAATGATCTCCTACCCAAGTTTGAGTAATCTGAGCAGTGTTACAGGGGTTTGGGGACATTTTCACTGGGAAACCAGGGTACACCCACCTGGTGCAGCACCAGGTGTATACACAAGCCCAAAGACCTATTAGGCAGGCTCCTTATAGGGTGCCTGAGAGAGTGAAACAGACTCTGAGGGAGGAGATACAGGAGATATTGGAACTAAGTGTAATTCAAGAGTCCAACAGTCCCTGGGCCTCCCCAGTGGTGCTGGTGCTAAAGAAGGATGGCAGCACCAGGTTCTGTGTGTACTACAGGGAATTAAATAATCACACAGAGTCAGATGCTTACCCCATGCCTAAGACAGATGAATCCCTAGAGCAGCTAGGTGGAGCTAAGTATCTTACCACCTTTGATCTTACCAAGGGTTACTGGCAGGTGCCCTTGACTCCCAGTGCTAAGTCAGGTTTTGTGACTCCTTTTGGCTTGTATGAGTTCACAAAGATGCCCTTTGGGATGAAAAATGTCCCAGAGGCTGTTAGATGATATCCTAACAGGAGTGTTTGCCCTTGCTTACCTAGATGATATTGCCATTTACAGCCATTTCTGGCAAGAGCACCTTCGACATGTCAGGGAGGTGCTGAGCAGACTACAGAGGTTAGGGTTGACCATTAAGCCCAGCAAATGTCAGGTGGGTATGGCAGAGGTCTCCTACCTGGGACATAGAGTGGGGAGTGGTAAGATCAAGCCAGAACCTGCCAAAGGGAAAGCCATTCAGGCATGGCATTTACCTGTTACCAAAAAGCAAGTGAGGCCATTCTTAGGGACAGCAGAATACTACAGAAAGTTTGCCCCCAGTTATAGTACCATAGTTGCTCCCCTCACAGACCTGACAAGGAAGAACAGGCCAGATAAGGTAGTGTGGACCACAGCATGTGAGCAGGCATTCCAGAAACTTAAAGAAACTTTGTGAGGACCCCCTGTGTTAGCCAGTCCACATTACAGCAACAGATTTGTTGAGCAGGTTGATGCTTTGAACCATGGGGTGGGGGCTGTACTTAGCCAGATTTCTTCAGAGGGAAAAGAGCACTCAGTGGTTTATCTCAGTCATAGGCTCCAACCCAGGAAGGAATGCTGTACAGCTGTAGAAAAGGAATGTCGCCATAGTGTGGGCACTGCAGAAATTGCAGCTTTATCTGTATGGAAAGAAATTCACTGTAGTTACAGATCACAATCCTCTAACATGGCTACACCGAGCCAGCCAGCAAAATGCTAAGTTGTTAAGATGGAGCCTAGGGTTGCAAGCATATGATATGTCAGTGCAGTACCGCAGTGGGATTAGCAATGCCAAAGCAGATGTGCTCTCAAGACAGGAAATGGAGTAAGGTATACTCAGGTAGACCTAACCCTCTCGAGCAACATTTCTCAAGGGTCACTTGAAAAACTAGTTTGAGTTCTCAGGGAAGGGAGAAATGTGAAAAACTGAAAGGCTGCCAGCTCAGCCAGATAGAATCTTGTAAATAATTCTATGTGATATGTAAATATTAATATAATCCACAGGTTGGTTTTACAAATGTAAAAGAGAACTGTGTGTTATGATTAAACTATATGTTGTACTGAGCTTCAAAATGTAACCACAGTGCACTCTGCTGGAAGAAAGATAAGTCAAGCATTGTATGACTGATCTCAAACTCTGAGCGTGATGTCTGGACCAGCAAATTCTTTATATTGTTTTGAGACCAGAGTTAATTGCTAGATTTTACACAGATAATGTCTTTTATTGCTCTGGCTTCCTGGCCAGGTGCAAGATCAAAGAACTGTTAAAATTCTGAGTTTCTGTTAGCCTGGGAAATTAAACCAAGGAAGTGTCAAGAATGATGTAATCTAAAATGAGTCAGGAGTGATGTATTACCAATTTAAGAATTTCTCAGAGAGAGAATCAGAGCATTTTTTGGGATTTTGTCTGAACCTGAACCCATCAACTCACCAGTACTTTGCTTTGCTTGTAAGTAAGATATTTATTTAGAACAGTGACTTCTCCTAGAAATAGATCGAAAATAGTAAGTTTAGTCTAGCTGTTTTCTACATTTGTCAGACTATTCCACAGTATTATTTTAAGCATTTTCCTGTGTCTGAATTCACGACTAGCACTGTGTTGAATTGAGGAGATTTGTCTTGTGTTTTTATTATTTATTATTAAATACTTTTAAAACCTTTCAACTGTGGCTGTTTTGTGTAGAGATAATTTAAGCTCTAGAGTACATTGCATGTATATAGTGATACTGTTCAAGTCACTCCAGTAAGCCTTGCTGTTCGTCATACTTACTAATTGGATAATAGTATTGCACAGTAAAATTGGACACCCTTTGGTAAGGGCCTTATTAGTAGCTGATATTAGTGGTTGGTGGCAGTGATTTCTACCTTATAGCCTGGGCAGAGAGGGGGACATAGCTGGAGAACCTGTGCCAGCCTTCCCCAGGAGTGTCTGTGTTTTTGTATATAACATATATCTGTGTGTGTGTGTGTGTGTCAGCTACTTGGGCAGGCACACGAAGCACTGGTTGGACAGAGAGGGTGTTGGAGGTTTTAGCTTGACCGCTATGCTGAGACCTGTACCCTATAACTGTGCCAGTGGGGAGTCTTATTGGGGATCTGGAGAGAAAGGGAGAAACCAGCCCCGGACTTACTGTAATATCTGTGTGCTCTTAAGGGAAATTGTACTTTACTGTTTGTGTACTTGCTATCCTCTCAATGTCCACGCCCATCACTCGTGTTAGTGGTGAGGATTGAGGGTACTTGATTACTGGGCCAGTGCACAGGCGTCACATAAGCCTACTTAACAAAGACAAAGGATGTAATAAGGCCATCTTTAGCTTCATCAGTTCATCAGTGAAGTGATGTGTGTGTGTGTGTGTGTGTGTGTGTGTGTGTGTGTGTGTGTGTGTGTGTGTGTGTATATATATATATATATATATATATATATCTACATACACACAGACACACACACATATATATATATATATATATATATATATATATATATATATATATATAAAATGGGAATAGAATAAAGGCATTTCTGTGAACCAGTGGAAATGGGGTGAGACCTGACAATGACAATGTAGATTGTTGGCCTCTTTGTCTGTAGGAAGTGTAACTAAACTTAGAATGAGATGACTGTGACATCTTAGAGGGGAATATGGAGAAGAACAAACCTGACACTCATTTTTTTCTAGTTTTTGCTTTATTCCCTTCAGGGAATCAAGGAGATGAATCACTTCCTCTAGCGCCAAGTATAAGGCAGCAAAGCTATTTTACATGGAATGGCAGTGGATCACAGAACACACGACACATGTATACACACACACACACACACACACACACACACACACACACACACACACACACACACACACACACTACTGGATTCAAAGTGCAGCACAGAATACCTTTCTTCCTGAGTAGCAGGAATTGGGTAGGAGTTAGCAAAGTTACATAAAGTGTGCAGTTTGACAGAAAACAGAATGGCCACATGTGCTACCATAGTAAGTTGTAGTTCCTGAATCTTGACCACAAAATTGTGGCATGTACCTTTCTCACAGATGAGATGTAGATTAAAGCTAGTGTATGACTTGAATTATTCATGTAAGAGTAGACTTGTTGAGATATTAGACATGTTTCTTCCCTGGCTCATGTATCTTATTTAACTCTCATTGCTAGTTTGGTAAAATATGAAGCAGCCTGGAGAGCAGTTGCCTGTATCATTAACTTAATAACTTTTTGTAATAATTTACTGAACGTTCTTGTGAAACTCCCAGAAGTTCTCATTAGTGTGGAATGGATATGTCTGCTAAAATTCCTGTAAAAACATGATTATGTGCAGAGTAATAATCCTATTCATTCCATGATAATGTTGCTTGTCCTGGTTTATATGAATAGGAACTGTCCGATTAACTGGAGGATCATCTTTGAAAGAAGGCACAGTGGAGCTGTATTACAGTGGTCATTGGGGAGCTATCTGTGACCAGCACTGGAATGACAGAGATGCAACTGTGGTCTGCCGACAGCTGGGCCTGAGGTATGGAAGGGGGCTGGTTTTGGATGTTTACTTTATAATCAGTCAGAAATTATATGCAGCTGCATAGTTTATATTTATTCACAGGTATTGAATAATAATATTCATACCGATCTCTCAAGTTCTATTACTTAACACACAATTCTGTGGAATTTATAAATAACAAAGATTGAAGACAACTGGACTTTTAGCAAATTAATTATTTTCTTTAGTGCATAGCATGCTATATAAACTGCAGATTAGTAATACTCCATGCCATGTACAGAAAGCAATCTACTTATAGGTTCATAGGTTCATACTAGGCTATCTGCCCTGGGGCAATTATAAGCCTAGCCCGATTCTGTATGGCTTACTCCACCCCTTGATTTGAGTATACTGTGCCCTTTTTAAGGTTTAGTTTACTGTGCCTCTGTCTAATAGTGACATGGGAGTAATCCCTGGGACAAACCTACGATCCCCCATCCACCTATCGAGATTCTTCTTGAAGAGATTCAGTGAGGTGCTCTGCCTCACATGAACTGGAATTCTATTCCAGAGCGAAGGGAGGCTCTGGGTTATGAACCTGTCCCTCCAGCAAGTTCTATTTATTTCTGTGCTGAGGTTCAAGTCCCTTGAGCGTGTGGCTCTAAGGAATTTAGATTTACTGAGGTGGAGCATGTCCATTAATTCTGGATTTGACATAGCTTTGTATATCAGGCGTAGATCACCTCGAAGTAGGCGGTATGCAACTGAGTAGAGCTGGAGTTTTTTTAACCGAGCAGCATATGGCATCTGTTTCAGACCCTTGATCCTCTTGGTGAGATACTTTTGGGGTCTTTCTAATTGCTGCAGGTGTCGGGTAAGGTACATCCCAAAAGGGGCATTGTATTCTATGATGGGCCTGATGAGGGATGAATAAAGGGGCACGATTACCTCTCTTGAACTAGATGTGAAACCCTTCGTGATGAAGTGGGCTATGTAGAAGGTCTTTCTAACCACTTTGGCAATGTGGTTTTCAAAGGAGAGATTGCTATCAACTTGGGTCCCCAGGTCCCTAATAACTTTCACTGTACTTAATGGGTTTCCACCTATGTGGTAATTTGTGGGCACATTGTTTTTGCCAAAGGGTATGACTATACATTTTTTGGCATTTTGCTTTAAACCATGGCACTGGCACCAGTTATCTGTCTCTGTGAGACCTTTTTGAAGGATGTTTGTGTCAGCTGGAGAGTCAGTTATGGTGCCCAGTTTGCAGTCATCTGCGAACTTGGTGAGCCATAGTCCTCCCACGTTTGCCTGTACCTCGGAAAAGTATATACCGAACAAGAGTGGTCCCAGGACAGAACCCTGTGGGACGCCACTTGTGACCGGTTTCGAGTCTGACATGGCTCCAGCAACTCTCACTCTGTGGGTTCTGTCTTTGAGCCAGTTTGCGACCCATCTTGTGACATAGGGGTTTATATTTAAGCTGGATAGCTTATCTATGATGCCGAAGTGGGGTATTGTGTCAAATGCCTTTGCAAGGTCCAGATAGGCTGTGTGGACTACCTTCCCTTCATCTATGGCTTTGGTGACTGTTTCAAAGAAGTCAACCAGGTTCAAAAGGCAGGATCTGCCCTTGACAAAGTTGAACTGGGTAGGATCTAGTGTCTGTAGGTCCCCAATGTCTTTGTTTATGAGCTCCATGATGATCCTCTTCATAGCCTTGCAGACTAAGCTAGTCAGGCTTATGGGGCGATAGTTTCCAGGGTCCGTAGAGGTTCCACCTTTGTGGAGTGGGACCACTGTTGCTGTACGCCATTCTGTGGGCACATATCCTGTAGTGAGGCTGAGATTGTATAGTTGTTTTATTTGAGGGATTGGTTCCTCTTGGAGTTCATGTAGGACGCTACCTGGGACGCCATCTGGTCCCATGGAAGCAGTGTTTTTTGCTTTGGAGAGGGCAGCCTTCACCTGAGCATCAGAGATGTTTGGGAGGCAGCCCTCTGCCAGGATAGATACTTGCTCTTTTGGGGGGGGGGGTGGAGAAGTTTGCACTGAACCTGTCTACCAGGATATTGGTGATGTCTGTGGGTTCAGTGTATTTTTTGTCGTTTAGAATCAACTCAGAACAAGTCTGGGAGTTGCATCCCAGGTTCCTAACATAACTGAAAAAAGCCTTATGATTGTCTTTGGTGTCCTGTGCAATTTTTCTCTCGAAGCTGGCCTTGGAGGATTTTATGAGGGATCGTAATTTTTTGCTAGTACTGATCAGAGATGCCTTCCCTATTAGGGATTTTGCTCTATCATGTAGTAGCTTCTTCCTTCTGTTGTACAGTTTATTTATGGCAGGGGTCCACCAGACTGGACGCCTGCCTATGGATGATTGGGTCTTGGTTTTGTTTGGGATAGCATGATTCATGCATTCCTGGAGATGTCCGTAGAATGCGTTTATATAGGATTCTGCAGTTTGGGCCGTAGTTTCCACTGGCCCTGGGGCTTTGAAGGATTCCACTTTGGTTTTGAGAAGTGAGAAGTTCGCTTTTGAGAAGTTTTTCACTGTGGTTTTCTGGGCTGGGGGTGGGGTCGGGATGTGGACATCCAGTGAAATTAATTTATGGTCTGATCTTACCAATGAGGGATATACTTCTGGTGTGGAGCATAGAGTCCCCATGTTGGTAATGATCAGGTCTAGTATGTTGTCCCCTCTTGTGGGAGTGGTGACTAGTTGTTCCATAGCATTTGAGTTTATAATTTCCAGGAACCTTTGGGCTAAGGTGCTGGGGCTTGAGTAGTGCTCCCAGTCAATGTTTGGGTAGTTGAAGTCGCCCAATATAATGGTGTTGGAGAGATCTTCATGTTCTCCAATGTTTTCAGGAAAGCAGTGGGATTCCTGACTTTGAGAGGGTGGTCTGTAGGATGCTATAAACTGAAAAGCAGTCTTGCCCACTGTTAGTTGCACATGGATGGTCTCCGATACTTTGTGCAATGCCACTAACCTGGAGGTGTGGATATCCTTGATAAATATGGAAACTCCCCCTCCTTTTGTGGTTCGGTCCGGGTTTTGGGGCGAAAAGCATGATATGAGGTATAGCCTGGTAGTGCTGGGGTGCTCTCTGGAGCCTTCAACCAGGTTTCTGTCACTGCACAGATATCGATGTTCTCCATACTGAGGAGAGCTTTGAGTGCGTGCATCTTGAGGTTAAGACTTCTGGCGTTAAGCAGCATTACC
Organism: Protopterus annectens; assembly: GCF_019279795.1. NCBI lineage: Eukaryota > Metazoa > Chordata > Ceratodontiformes > Protopteridae > Protopterus > Protopterus annectens. The sequence continues at coordinate 429,948,519 of NC_056748.1, read as the reverse complement.
CTTAGTTTCTTGTTCCTTGTGCTGTCTATGGGGTGGGTTTGACTTTTGAGCCTTGCCTAAAAAGGCACTATGGGGTGGCAAGAGCCTTTGCCAATATCCGAAAGCCCAGTGGTGACAGGTGCAAGCAGTCCCTAGCGAAACGTGGCTTGTCGAGCATGTCATCCCAGGCTGACAGACACTGGATCCCCTTTGAATGACACCAAAATTTTAGCCAATTGTTAAAATCGATCATTTTGTCTTTGTACTGTGGCATCATTCTAGGTGAGTGTAAGATGCTGCTCAAGGTCAGGGTCATACCAGCCTGGGCTACATGATCAGACAGCTCTTCTATGTCTCTTTTCATGTAGTCCAGGGAGGTACGTCTCAGGTCATTCACACCAGCATGTACAATGACTGAGTCATATTTGTATTTGCTTTAGAGTGACCTGAGTGCTTGGTTATGTGGCGGATCCTAGCACCCGACAGGCAGCTCACCGTGACCTTCTCTTTATTCAGCCTAGTGAGCGGGACGTCAGTGTGTCTGACAATAGAGTCACCTATTACAAGAGTATCAGGTGTGTTATTCAGCCTTAAGGGCTGTGGCTGCTTGGCACACTGACTTTGTGGGCTATGTGTTGTGCATGTTTTGTTTTGAGGTAGCGTTTGCTTGGATGTCTGCTTTGGAGGTCTCTGTTGCTTAGGTAGATTTTTATTTAGAGCCTCCGAGTATGTTTTTGTGTATTTATGTGTTTGGTTCGCTGATGTGGTGGGACTATGTGATACTGGAATTCTGTTGTGTGAGATTACCTTCTCCTCCTGACTGGTTACACCAGTTTTGAGATGAGAGAGCTCAGCCTCCAGTTTGGCTAAATAGTTGCATCTCTCACATATATTTGAACCTGTTTGGAGGAGGAGAGGGTTGTCTGTGTACATGAGACAGTTGTAACATTGCCTCAAAATTCCCAGATTCACCAGCTAGACTGGAGGGGAAACTATTGACTGACCTTTGGACATGCTAGAGTAATATAGGGAAACTGAATTTAAGACGGACCAGTAGAGGACTACTTCATATCATTCTTGCACTATCTTTCCTTCGTGTGGTAAACTGTTTTCTGATAACAGCAAAAATTAAGTTACAGAGAGGTTGCTGTGTGCGAAAGGCAACCTAGACAATATTTTTGGTATACTTTCTGCATAAGTCACAGAAGTTATGTTGTCATGCATACCTGAGGTTATTTTTTTGCTTGTTAGAAGATTACAACGTAACAGTATGTATTAGGGAGTAGATATAACCTAAAGTAACAATGTAGAATGTAAATATGAAAAGTGCAAAATGACAGAAATTAAGATGTTAAGTAAAAATTCCATTACAGGACAAACATGCATAGGAAAAGTCTAATTCCATTTTGAAAATTTGATTGCTTAAAATGTACCTTCTAAGTGGATTGTAATAAGTTAAGTTAGCTGTTATTCTTAACAGTTACTTTCATAGACTGAGTTCAGATGTTCATTAAGTATACCCAGAAATCTTATGTGGGAAGAGTTTACTTTTCATTCCTTTTTTATGTTTAAAGTAGTTATGGAACTTTTTATCATATGACACAAAATCATGTATTAGCAAATCAATAGGTTATTAAATAGACTTAGAATATGGACAGAACTTAAATGTGATACTCTGTTGCAGAACAGACATTTTCCAAAAGAGGGACTGATGTATGAGGCAAATACAGTATTAAGCCACCATGAATTATGAACTAAAAAAAAACAAGGCTACTAACTTTTTTCTTGTTTAGACTTGCTAAACATGGATGTTTATTGAGCATAAAATAATAATAATAAAAAAATGTGTAGAAAGAAAATTCAAATAAGACATGTAACTACAGCATCAGTTACAAGGAGCAGTAGTTTCACATCTCTGTCCTACTACAGCTATTAAAAGCCATGCTCCGCAAGTGTGAGGAAAATAAAAGAAAACTAATATGGCTACTTAGAAAAAATGTCATCAATAGAATACTTAAAATGTGTGAGTCAGTGAGAATTTTTTGACCATGAAATTGGTAAATTTTGTGGAAGCTGAAAGCATTAAAAAGATTTTGCCTAATAACTGGAGAATTTTGAAGGGGTTCCCTGCTATAGTCCAAAATATTGGGAAACAGCCCGAAGTTAGTTTTTAAGAAGGGCAAAATATTGAAGGACTTGTTGGAAAAAGGTTTAAAAAAGGACAACCATAATGGCAGAATGTTTATGCATAGAGACTGTAACCAGAGCTGCTACATTGCAACAGGAGAGGAACATGTACAGTTGTGTACATTATTTTTAAATTACCAGTGATTTTTGTCTTGCAATTTCAGCCATATGATTTACGTTGTTTCTTGTACACGGTATTCAGCTTATTATATAGGGAGAACATTAAGGAAGTTGTCTAAATGATATGAAAACTTGTATGTCATAAGGGCAAATGAGACTATGAATGTGTTACTTAAATACATCAGAAACTGAAAAGACTGTAGCTTAAAGTTTCTAGTTTTAGAAGTAAAGTCTCTCTATGGGAAGGAAACTATAGAGGAATTGTTGATTAGGGAGAATATACCTGAGAGATGAGGCTTGTGTGAAACCTGAAATAAATGACATGGAGAATTTTATTTTTTAAGGAGTGGTGGCCTATTAACATCTGGAGCCACCTGACTAGTTAAGCTTCTGTTATACAGTCTGAAGTTCCCTTAGCATGGAAGAAAGTGCTTACTGTTATTGTGTTTTAATAAAGTTTTGCAATTGGTTTTATTTATTTATTCATTTATTTATTTAATGTTATAGTTGGCTGACCAGTAAGATAATTCTGTTCTTGGTTTTGCTTTATGTTTCAAATATGCTAGTGATATTAAGGTAAAAAACATAGCTGTAATATATCCAGGACTTACCAAATAAGAAAGAAGCAAGTTAACATTAATATAATGTACTTAGGCTGCTGAGCAGATGTGAACGTGTGCAGATAACATTTTATATATAGAATTAAAAGGTGACATTAATCTATCCACTTCTGTTAAATGGAGGAAGTTAATGTTAATCTGACCTGTAGACATTTTTTTTTCTTAAGCAAAAAGATGTAAGAAAACAAGAGGAAAGTATGAAATGTGAAAAATTATGTATTTTTCTTGCATTTGGAAAGTATATGCCTGTTTATTTTTTCCAACAGAGCTTGTTCTTGGCTGAAGACCGGCAGCCTTCAGGTGTACAAAATTAATCCTGAGAGGTGTGAGTACTGTGTTCTGAGTGAAGTTTTTGAGGCACATTGTAATGAAATCTTAAAGGGATACTGGCAAGCAGTTCAGAGAAGTAACAAGTAAAGTAAGAAATGAGATTTGAAATTGTGGAGAGTGAATAGTTATACAAGTCATTCCCTCCCCAGCAGGCTTAGTACTTTAATGTATTGAATATGAACGTGCACAATTTAGTTTATTTACAGTTAACCTGTAACATTTTGCCTCAGAAGTATAATATGGACTGAACACTGTAAACTGCTTTTCACAGGGAATAAAGATATTTTTCATAGACAAAGAGGAACAACTATAGAGTGCTAAGGGGAATAGCTGGGCAATATGAATGAGCTTATAAAAGTTGTTGTTAAGCAATAATTAGTTGATATTACTTCAAGTACAAAAAAGCTTTAGCACAGTGACTTGGGCAACAGAAAGTAAAACGGGTTGTTGCCAACCTTACGGAGCCTATAACAAGAAAAATAACCAGAGATCATTTAGAGATACTAGTGGTATTATGGAAATTTTATGAAAATATGTATAAAGCAGAGGAATGTGGAAATCAAGAAAAAGTACAAATGAAAATAAATATTTATGGAAGACTAAGTATGCCAAGCGTAGAGGTAGATGAGGCTCAACAGTTAACAGGAAATTCTCCAGGAATGGATATTACTGTGGAAGTTTGGAAACTAGGAGGAAATAACATGATAAAGATCTGGAAGGTTTGTTTTTTACAGTGTTTTAAAAGTAGGGGTAGCACCAACATTGTGGAAGAAAGCTGTGGTAGTTGTAATACCTAAAGACAGTAAAAACCCATCAGATCCAGATTCATAAGCCCAACTCAATTTTAAACTATGGTTATAAAGTATTAATGTTTATATTAGCTAAAAGAATGCAAAGGTGTGCTGCCAAAACTGATAAATATGCATCAGGTGATTTTGTAGAGGGGAGGCAAACCTTTTACAACAGTAATAGAACAATGATCATCCGAGGGAAACAGAATGTAAGAAAATGCCATTGCTTTTGGTGGGTCTTGATACAGATAAAAGATTTAACAGAGTAAGCTTGGATTTTATGAGTAGAGCAATGGAAGCATTTGCATTCCTTGATAATAACAAAATGGTTAATTAGGAATATATAGGAGGGATTGGAGGCTAAAATTAAAGTGGAAAGGTTCCTCTCTGATAAATTCTGTCTGAACAGATAAACAGGCAAAGGTATCTGCTTTTCTCTCTCTTATTTGAATTATATTTACAGCCGTTTGCAAAGAAAATAAAAGATTCAGAAATTCAGGGATGTCGTTGGTATGGTAGTCAAGAAAAGTTGGTTTTATTTGCAGACTATATTATTTTCTACATGATAAAACCAGAAAAGGACATCCCTGTGTTAAACATTCTGAGACAGTTTCACATTTTTTCAGGATATAAAATTAATGCAGACAAAACAAAAGCCATAGCTGTAAACTATGTACCCATGCATGAATTGGTTCAGCAATAGCAATTTTTATAGGGACAAGACAAACAAGTATTTAGGAGTATGTGTTATAAAGGATTCTGTTATGGCAGATAAGGATATTTGGGAAAAGACTAATTAAAAGATGATATAAAAACTGAGAAACTGGAAGCTCTTATTTGATTCAGTCATCCCAGATGCTACCTGCATTCAATATGCGGATGACTCCTCCTTGATTTGTTCTGACACCTCACCAGCTACTTTATTCACATTAACCCAAATTACCTTCAGTACAGTGGAAAAATGGCTCTCCAATCAACATCTAATCCTAAACCCCAACAAAACTAAGTTGCTCCTCTTCTCCCCACATGCAGGACCCCCCTGCCAGCCTTCAACATAACTGCTAACAATGGCATTATCATCTCCCCAGAAGCCCAAATTAAACTACTGGGTGTCATAGTTGATAACCTGAAGTTTGATGCGCATATCAATCAAACTATCAAAACTATTAATAAAAAACTTGTCTCTCTTTACAGAATCAAACCTTTCCTTACCCCACTTGCTAGAACTGCAATTGCCCGTTCCCATCTGCTATCAACTCTTCTCTATGCCTCACCTCTATTCTCCAACTTAAACAAAACAGATCTTAATAAACTATCATCCTTCTTTAACCACATTGCCAGATTTGCTACTGGCACAGCCTACCGGACACGCCACTGTCACAACCTAAATCGCTTAGGATGGCTTGAACTGCCAAGCCTACTGCAGTTCAACCAGTTAATAGTGGCACATAAAGTTCTTTACCAACCAGAAAATACACTTGCACTAAAAAATATTATCAGCCCCTACACCAGCACCCGGCCACTGCGATCATCCACTGGACTCCTAGTTCAAACATACAAATCTAACTACTCAGCTGGGGACTCTGTTTGCCAACTCTGTTGGAAAATATAGAACACACTTCCAGCTGACTTGACCCTGGAACTCTCACTAACTCCATTCAAAAACAAACTCAAGAAATACTTCAAAACTCATTGGTTATGTCCTTGCACTAACCCTGACTAGTGACATCTCTATTTCTTAGGTGCCTTACCTTCAACTACGTCTAACTTTTTTCTACCACTCCTTTTCAGGAAGGGTCAATTGTATAACTGCTGCTCAGTGTGTCTTAAACCTGAATGTAATGTTATGTATGTTTAACTTTGAAAATAATGTTATGTTTTGTAAAGTGTTTTATAAGAAGTACTATATGTGCTAAATGCTGGTATTGCTTATGACTGTAATCTGCTTGAAATAGCATTTACTAAATGTTCAATGTGTAGTATTATCTTGGAGCTTTTCTCCCCGGGCCTCCGCTGAAAATGGACCTGTATCCAGTCGGACTATCCCAGTCAACAAATGTAAAATAAATAAATTGACATGTATAGCGAGATATAAGCACTGAACATGTTTTTAGTCCCTTCAGTTTTATATACAGGTCGGGTATATTTCTGTCAACCACAAAAGTTGTGGGAAATAATTTAGTTAAGAGCTGAAGGATTTTACCTGGGAGGGGAAGGGGGCAAAGGTCAAGTGAGATAAATTGATCCTTCCAATAGAACAAGGTGGATTAAGATTACCTGATTTGAAGGGATATTTTGGAGCTGCACTGCTAAGACTCATATGCATAACACTAGCAGAAAGTTATAATTCAATGTGTAGAGGGTTGATGATGAAGCAAGAGGGATTTCAAGAAATAAAGAGAGAATGGGACTTTGGATTCAGATCCTTAAGGAGAATAACAGCCATCCAGAATATTATATTCATAAAGTAGCAGAATGTATTCTAAGCACTAAGCCAATGTGAGAATAGAGAAAGGAGATTTTGTTGACAGGGATGACTGCAGTTAGGGTTACAGTGAATAAGCAAGACATGGCTGAAATTTACTGGAGAAAACTAGCAAAGGAACAAGGTATTGGGAGCAAATAACTAGAGAAGGAAAGGAAATAGCTTGGGAATAGGCCAAGAAGACGTATGGACTTCGTTAGAGACTGCCTTCCTGATCAGGGACTGATATCAGAGTATAGGCAAAATGAAAGGACAGGGGAATCCTAAATGAATGCCCTGCTCTGGTGGAACTTTAGTTGAATCTTTTTAACAGCAGATTCTGTTCTAAAGTGATAATTAGTAGGACATAAGAACCAATCGGAGGAGGTAAGAAAAGATTGGGAAGAGAGACTGGATAAGCAATACACAGTAAATAACAGGAAGACATATGTATGGCTCTCAAATAGGCAACAAAGTCTTGAAGATTTAGGGTGTTTGCTTGGAAGTGTTTGCATAGGTATTTTATACCTCAAGCAGACTCCAAAGATTTTTTCCTCAGGTAGATGGCAAATGTTGAAGGTGTGATGGGGAAGAAAGAGGTAACTAGGATCATATGTTTTGGGAGTGTAATGAGTTGGCAGACTTTAAAAATTCCCTACAGAATACAGTGTCAGAAATATTGCCTAGACATAGCAAGGTCTTGTTAAGTTTAATTCTGGTGGTTGCCAAATAAACATTTACTAGAAAATGGAAACCAAAGTCTAAACCAAGTATACCTGAAGAAGTGAATATTGTAACACAGATATAAGAACTGGAAGTGGGATCTTTTGAAAGGAGTAGGAGCAAACTGCATAGACAAAAATGAAAGTTTTGTCAACAATACATGCAGAATAATGTTTTGGAAGAGGAGCGAGGTTTAAGGGGAAAGCGGGAATTGATCATTTGGCTTGATGATAATTGAATAAAAGCATATATGTGATGTATAATGTTTGTAACTGTGAACACATTGACATGGTTGGTTTTTTAGGTTCATAGGTTGGTACTAGGGTATCGGCCCTAGGGCCTATACAAGCCTAGCCATAACAATTCCCTGGATATTTCTTCCCATAATATTTACTTCCCTGGACCCCTGTCTTAGCAGGGCGATTGACATGATCCCCAGGGTGAATTTCTTATCTCCCATCCAATTGTCAAGGTTCCTTTTGAAGAGGGCCAAGGAAGTGCTCTGCTTGACATGTATGGGCAGTCTATTCCAGAGTATGGGGAGTCTCTGGGTTAGGAACATATCCCCCCATCATGTTTTGTTCATTGTGATGACAAGGTTTAGATCCCTGGAGCATGTGGCTCTGAGGGATTGGGATTTCTTTAAGTGGAGCATGTCCAACAGCTCAGGGTTTGACATGGCCTTGTATGTTAAGCAGAGATCACCTCTGAGTAGATGATATGCCACAGAGTATAGCTAGAGATTTTTTAGATGGTCAGCATAGGGCATCTGCTTTAGGCCTGTGATCCTTTTAGTGAGGTATTTCTGTGGCCTTTCCAGCTGTTGCAGATGTCTTGTGAGGTACATACCAAATGGGGCGTTGTACTCTGTAATGGGTCTAATGAGGGATGAGTACAGTGGGACAATGACCTTCTTTTTTTCTGGATGAAAAGCCCTTAGTGATGAGGTGTGCCACATAGAAGGATTTCCTGACTGTTGTGGTGATGTGGTTATCAAAGGTGAGATGGCTGTCCACCTGTGTCCCTAAGTCTCTCATGACACTTTCGGTGTTTAGTGTACTGCCACCTATGTGGTAATTCATGGGTACATGTTTTTTTCCCAAGGGGGATAACTATACATTTCCTGGCATTAAGCTTGAGCCTATGGCTCTGGCACCAAGCATCTGTTTCTGTAAGGCCCTTTTGTAGAATATCCACATCATTTGGGGATTCAATAATGGCTCCCAGTTTGCAGTCATCTACGAACTTTGTTACCAGAGTCCCTTAGTGTTGGCCTGTATTCAGAGAAGTAGATGCCAAACAAGAGCGGTCCCAGGACTGAACCCTGAGGTACTCCACTTGTCACTTGTCTGGAGCTAAATTTGGAGTCGGCTACTTTTACAGTCTGGGTTCTGTCAGTAAGCCAGTTGGCAACCCATCAAGTGACGTAGGGATTTATGCCCAGCTTAGTAAGTTTACTTATCTATAATTCCAGAGTGGGGAATGTTGTGTAAGGCCTTGGCGAGGTCCAGATAGGCTGTGAAGACCACTTTACCCTTGTCCACAGCTTGGAGACTGATTCAAAGAAGTCAGTCAGGTTCAGGAGACAAGATCGACCATTCACGAACCCAAGCTAGGTGGGGTCCAGTGTTTGGAATTTGCCAATGTCTTTGTTTATAAGTTCCATGATAATGCGTTCCATGCCCTTGCAGATCAGGCTCATTATACTGATGGGACGGTAGTTCACAGGATCCAAGGTGCATCCCCCCTTGTGGAGTGGGATAGCTGTAGCTGTGCACCACACAGTGGGCACGAAACCTGAGGTGAGGCTATGATTAAACATGACACTTAGGTGAGGTGCCAGTTTATTTTGTAGTTCATGTAGTACACAGCCCGGGATGCCATCTGGTCCCATGGATGCTGTATTCTTAGCTTTGGAGAGTGCGGTTTCTACCTGTGTGGCCGTGATTACAGGAATTTGGCAATCTTTTGGTATTGAGATGGGCTCTTTAGGGGGTGAGAGGGGGGTGAAGTTGGCACTAAATCGATCTGCAAGGATTTTGGCAATATCCTTGGGATCAGTATATTTAATGCTATTCTGTTGTAGTTCAGAGCAGATCTGAGCATTGCCATTTAGATTCTTGACATAACTATAGAATGCCTTGTGGTTGTGTTTGGAATATTTGGCAATTTTATTTTCATAACTAGCTTTGCAGGATTTTATGAGGGATCTTAGCTTCTTACTGAGGCTGGTAAGGGAGTTTTTTGCATCCTAGGATTTTCCTCTTTTCTGCAACAGTTTCTTCCTTCTGTTATATAGTTTTGTTTTATGACAGGGGACCACCAGATTGTCTTAATTTTTTTTTGGAGGAGAGCGTATTGGTTCTATTTGGGATGGCACAATTCATGCATGAGTGGATGTGCTCATACAGTGCCTTAGTGTAGGATTCAGCAGTCGAACTTTCAGATCCCATCTGCATGGGTGTCATGAAGTTTGTCACTTCTGACTTGAGTAGCATGAAGTTGGCTTTGGGGAATTTTTTTTATGGAGGTTTCCTTACTGGGGGGTGGGATGTGGATATCAAAGGTGATTTGCTTATGGTCAGACCTGACCAATGAGGGGGTGACCACTGGTGTGGAGCATCTATCTCCCATGTTGGTAATGACCAGGTCTAGGATACTGGAGCCCCTGGTGGGACAATGGATTAGTTGATCCAGGGCGTTGGAATTTATGAATTCCAAGAACCATTGGGAAAAGGTGTTGATACCCGAGTAGTTTTCCCAGTTAATGACAGGGTAGTTGAAATCAACCAGTATTAGGGTGTTTGGCTGCATCTTAATATTTTCCAGTATGTTTAGTAAGGTGCAGTGATAATCTTGGGGCATGGTGGGGGATCTGTAGCAAGGTACAGTTTGGATTGCAGTCTTACCTAGTGTTAGTTGCACCTGGAGAATTTCAGATGCATTGTGTTGGGCAACTAGCCTGAAGGGTGTGAATATCCTTGAGGTGTGAATATCCTTGGTGAATATGGACACTCCTCCACCTTTAGTGTTTCGAGCCTGGTTTGGTAGCCGAAAAGTGTGGTAAGAGTTGTAGCCTGGTATTGCAGGGGTGCTGTCTGGAGCCTTGAACCAGGTCTCAGTTGCTGCACAAATATCGATGTTCTCCATTTTTAGGAGTGCCTCGAGAGAGTGCATTTTGAGGTTTAGACTTCTAGCATTGAGTAGCATTCGCTTCAGATTTTGCATGCTTGTATCTGTTACGGTGGTGGTTTTGTCCTTTGAACCTTGCCTAAAAAAGGCACTATAGGGGTGGCAAGAGCTTTAGCCAGTAAGCACAAAAATTATCATTTTGTGAAATCACTCCCCTCCAACTACTTAAATTTATTGGCCATCCTACTGTATTGCATAGTACCAAAATACAAAAGTGACCACCCCCTTTCAATCTATCTTTCAGTTTTAAAAATAGTGACTCTCCACTAAAACTTAACTTTTTAGACAGGTAAAACTTAAGTTACCTACTTTCACATCTAACTTATGTACTGCACACTGCAGTGTTTAGGATAAACCATTTTTTTTTCATCTTACCTTTAAGCATCCCTGCGACTAGCACTTGCGACTGGAAAGCACTAGGAAGCCTTAAACTGATACAAGCACTTAACTCTCCTTGTTAATAAGAAGAAATTTATCGTAGGCACTAAATAGCCTATAATTGCAAAGTACCTTGCTAAGGCAAGGGAAAACAGCTCCTGTACTTCACAAAAAAAGCACCAAACCAGGCATGTCCAAGGGTCAGCTTCCAGTGATTTCTCCTGCCCACCTGGTGAATCTGGGCATACTGGGGTAATGCAGCAATTGCTTCATGTACAAAGACAACCCTCTCCTCCTACCACCCAACAGTACAACCCGTGAGAGATGCACTTACATAGCCAAACTGGAAGCAAAGCTCTCTCCACCCAAGATTGTGCTAGACAGTCAAGAGGAGAAGGTTAACATCCACACTACACCTCAAGCAACACATAGCCCTTCTAAACCCACACCACCAACACCCACACATAGCAACATTAAATCCACATATGTGGAGGCCCTTATCTGTAACCTGCCCAAGCAACAAGGACCTCCGAAGCTGAAACGCAAACAAACACCGTTCACAACCAAAGTGTCACATAGCTCACAACACTAGTGTGCCACTCAGCAACAGCCCCTAAGGCAAGACAACATACCTAACACTTTAGTCATAGGTCACTCTATAGTAAGGCACACTGATGTCCCACTCACCAGGCTGAACAAGGAGAAAATTACAGTCAGCTGTCTGTCGGGTGCTAGGATCCGCCACATAATGCATGCACTCAAGTCACTCCACAACAAGTAGAAATATGACTCTGTCATTGTCCATGTTGGAGTGAATGACTTGAGACGTACCTCCCTGGACTACATGAAAAGAGACATGGAAGAGCTCTCGGATCATGTGGCCCAGGCAGGTATGACCCTAGCCCTGAGTAGCATCCTGCCTTCGCAGACTGTCTCTGGTAAAGCATTGTGGTTTGTCGATCATGTCTTTCCAGGCAGACAGATACTGGATCCCCTTTGAATGACACCAGAAGCTTAGCCAATTGTTGAAGTCAATCATTTTGTCCTTATACTGTGGTATCATTCTGGGTCATTGTGGAGTGATAGTTAGGATAGGAATAGTTTTCATCAATCACAGGAGAAGGTGTGTATGACAAAAGTTTGAAAGAATTTATATGCAAGGGCAAGGGTTATGTGGGATAAGCTGATTCTTCCCATAGAGCAAGGTGGTTTAGGCTTACTTAGTTTGAAAGGAATGCTTTAGAGTTACTCATTTGAGGCTTGTATATGTAAGTAAAGTTGAAGGTTATAAATCAAAGTGGAAAAGGATGATAGTGAAATGGTAGGGTGGTCAATAAATAGAAAGGCTAGGATTTTGGATGCAAATTCTTAAGGAGAATAATAACGGTCATACAGAATATTACTGATAAAGTAGTAGAAAATACTCTAAAAATAAACCAACATGGGGAATTGAGTAAGGAGATTTTTGTTAATAAAGCTGTTTGCAAGCAGGGGTACAGAAAATATGTAAGAAGATAGAATTTACTGGGAGTAAATTGGAAAAGGAACTAGGATATTGAAAACAAATAATAGGGATAAAGGTAATAGAGAGGATAAGGCTAATCAAGATTTTGAACTGCAGGTTAGAAATCAGGGAGTAATAAGAGTGTGGGCAAAGACAGGGGGATGGGGAAGTGCTAAGTGAAATATCATTTATTTTATAGTTTTTAGCTGAGTCTAGAACAAAAGATGTTAAAGGGATAATTAGTAGGGTGTATAATATGACACATTAACTATAAAAATCAATCAGATGAAGTTAGAAAAGGTTAGGACAAAGGAATAAAAATGCAACTTGTTAAAGGAACAATTGGAGCAACATATGCGGGGTTCCCAAATATGCGACAAAATCTAGAAGCTTTAAGATTTTCACATGGAGGTGTTTGCATAGCTCCCTCTAAGTAGATGTAATTGGATTTTTCCTTGAGTAGCTAGCAAATGTTGGAGGGGTGATGGAAAAGAGAGGAATTTGGGAACATGCCTCTTGTGAATCTAAGAAGTTAAAAGTTTTTTTTTAAAAATTAATGGTTTTAGGAAAAAGCAGGAATTGAGTAATTTGTTTAATGTTGGAGTGAATGAAAAGTACTAAAAGCATATGTGTGCTCCACAGTGATAATGGAAATAGATATACTTTGTTTTCTTTTATTACTAATGTATATGAATTTGTGTTACAACTTAAATTGCTCTGATTTGTTAAACATGTTTATGTCAAGTAGTTACTGAATATAGTGCAAATAGTAGTCTTGAAGCCTTAAGTAAAACTGAAGCATTCCTGTTAAGAAGACAAATGTGCATGTGTGTGGGTTATAAATAGCCTACTTCTGTTTTGCTTCCCAAGCCAAAATCCTTCCATCTCCTTGCCATGGTGAAGTGACAGAACAGTGAGAGAAAAATAGTGTGCCATTTAGGTTGATGGTGGAAAGAAATTCTGTCCACTTCTGTTTAGGAGAGAACTGATAAACAGGCTGTTTTCATACCTTAAGAATATACCTTTTGGTAATAGGTTCATAGGTATTTTCCAGGGTATTGATATGTAAGGATCTTTTGAAGCCTAGCCATGCACTCCCAATAACTCTGCAGCGTTTGTATTATAAGTACAAATAACCCAGTGCCCTTGTATTTTAAGTATGAATAACCCTTATCCATAAAGGGACAATGGGGATAAAGCAGGGGCACATTTGCAGTTTCCTATCCATTCATCCAGATTACTCTTAGAGTGAAAGACCTACTTTGCTTTATGTGGAGAAGTCTGTTCCAGATAAGTAGTATTCTCTGTGATAGATCTCTATCCCTCCAACATTTTCTGTTTATGTTGTAGAAGAGATTAAGATATCTTGAGTGGGTGTTTATGCAACCACTGGACTTGTAGATATGCAATAGATTTGAAAGGATGGGGTTGGTTGAAGCTGTCTGGGTGTGTCCCTCCATAGCCTGTAGGATACTGAGAAGGATAGGGCCTTGAGAAGATCATTGTAGCTTTTATGATTTAAGCCCTTGATTTTCAAGCTTTGTAGTCATTCTAATTGTGTCAAAGTGATTGGACAGGTAGATACTGAAAGTGGTGTTATACTTTATAATCAGCCTAATAAGTGCCAAATACAGTGGAATGAACATATCATTTGACCTGGACAACATACCCTTCTAATAATCTGTGCAATAAAGAAGGACTTTCTTACCCTTCTAATAATCTGTGCAATAAAGAAGGACTTTCTTACCCTTCTAATAATCTGTACAATAAAGGACTTTCTTACAGTAGTGGATAAGTAGTGATCGAAGTACAGTTCATTACCTACGCGGATTACCAGGTGTTATAATTACAGGATGTGTCATGCTTGTCAAAGAATACTGTTTTACAATTCTTGGCATTTAGTTTTAGGTCATGGCTTTGGCATCACCAATTTGTTTGGGGAAAGGTCCTCTTGGAAGATTTTCGTGTCTTCTAGGAGTTTATGATGACAGTAAGTATGCAGTCATCTGAAAACTTGATCAGCCGTTAACCCTTGACATTAGCTTTGACCTCTAAGATGTAAATATCAAAGAAGAGTGACCTGAGGACTGAACCCTGGGGAACACTGCTACTGACGGGTCTTTTTGAGGAGGTAGAGCTGCTCATGATAATTTATTTGGTTTACTTAGTGAGCTACTCTGCTATCTAATTGCTGTGCAAGATGTACTGCAGTATAGTGGCTGCAGGGTATAGTTATCTTTTGGGAACTAAAACTATTTCACAGACTAGACAAGTACACAAACAGTAAAGTGAAATTTCCCTTAAGAGCACACATAGATTACAGTTAGTCCAGGGCTGGTTTCTCCCTTTCTCTCCAGATCCCCAATAAGACTCCCCACTGGCACAGCTATAGGGTACAGGTCTCAGTCCAGTTTTCAAGATCCAACCACTGCCTGACAAATTTCTGAAGAACAGTGGTATAATGCCATCTGCAGCCACCAATTAATATGTGATGCACAGGAGCTGATGACTTTATTTGAAGGGGCAATGGAACCGGCAGTATGGTGTTTGACTCACACTACTGGTACCTGTTAATATGCAAAGGGCAGTTCGTCTTAAGGAAAAGTGGTAATTCTGCAGTGCTTCCTTGTGGAGTAGTGAAGCTCTGCCAAGCCCATAAAACCTCCACACTGCCTAGCTACAGGTCAAAGTTATACTCATTGACTCTGTAGGATTTCATCCATCACAGACAAAACCCTATGTATTTCATTGTAACCTTAACAACATTTGAAGCTTGACTTTAATTATTTTGTGCACAAATACACGCTCACTCTGTCTCTCTCTCTCTCTCTCTCTCACACACACACACACACACACACACACACACACACACTATTTTCAGAATAAGGTGTAAATGGTGACTCTGTGGCACCAACTCCTGCCTACCAGAGCTTTTTGATCAGAAACAATTTTATTTAATAATATAGCAACCATAATATGCAAATAAATGAATACAAATTGATAAGTTACAGACAAAAACTATTTTTTTGTCAAATCGAACCAGTACATCTTGTTTGTATGTGATAATTCATACTATAATTATAGGCTATACTTCTTACCCAAAGTTCCATCAGATTGGCCCCTACCCCATTTCTTTTACTTTCCATTATGCAGACTCTTCCTGGGTCAACAGTCAAAGTCAAAAACATTTACCCATAGAAGCTCATAAATCACTATCCAGATATCTTAACCAGTGCAACCATTTCCAAATTATCTTTTCCAGTCCTTAACCATTTTGGCTTTTCTTTCTTTACTAGCCATTTAATTAATCATTACCAGAGCATATAAAATGCCTTGAGAGTCTAGATTTTTATCTCTCATTACTGCCTTTTTAGAAACTGAAATCCAATTGAATAGGTGTTGTGCTTCATTCCCACCAAAGTTCTTTGACTCTTCCCATCCCAAAAGAAACAGATTACTAGTTACTCTCATAGGATGTTGAGTGTGTAAAGCCTCTAAAATGTTTTCCTTAAAACCTTCAAACACTAAACAGCTCCAAAACATATCTACCAAAGTAGCTCTGTGATTATCTGAACATGTACAACAGATTTCTGAAATGTGGGAACACATGATTATAACCTCAGTGGGGTATAAAAATACTTGTGCATGTACTTCCAGGCAAAAATTATGAATTTGCTGCATTTGATGCCAATCTTAATCAAAGAATAACCCTCTTGCCATTCAGGATATGTTTACCTGAAGCAACCTCCCCTGGAGGTCTTTAACTTCATTACTCTTCCATTTGCATTTCTTATTTCATTGTATGCATTGCTGATGAGCTTTGTTATAACCGTATATGCTCCTGTTGTGTCTCTATCAGGAGTTTTATATCAACCAGCTGAGTTTTCTCACTCATGGGCTGCATTTCTTTCTCCTCACTACCCTCATTGAACTATATTATCCTATTCTCTGAACCTTTCTAACACTAGTCTTTGTTTACCATATTCCGAGTTTTTTATCCTTCACCCATCATGATTTGTTCCCAGTAAAAAAAAAAAAAAAAAATTGTTTCCTCCAGCAATTTAATTTTCTTTCATCCTATTGCCACTTTTTCAAAGACACAGTTTTGGCTACAGTTCTGTCCGACTTTTTCATCTTTTCCCTCCTTGGGACTTTCTCTAATATTCCCAAACGTTGTTTCAGGAAAGGGTGGTTTAGTCTTGTCCCATAATGAATACCAGAAAGAAACTATCTTGATTTCATTGTAGGCAACCACATTTTAATAGAATCATTGTCTTCCATTTAGCTTCTGCTTGTAACAGACAAAGCAGTTGTAACTGGACAGCTTCATAATACCCATATAGGTCTAGCACACCTAACACACCATCTTCTTTACCTTTATTAATCTATCCCATTCCACCTTTGGCTTCTTCCCTTCCGATAACATCAACCATAATATTTTTAACTGTTTTCATAAAATGTAGGAGTGGGGACCACTTAAAGACTGAAAACCATATTACAGGGGTACCAGAAAGAAGTTCAGTGCCTGAATATGCTGATTTAACTCCAATGGGATCTTTTTCTACTTACTCATAGGTAGGTACTAGACTTTCATCCCAAGGGCCTAAGCAAGCCTAGCCAACAAGGTTCCCTGGCTTACGCCACCCAAGAAAGTTATTTTCCTGTGCCCCTGTCGAGCAGAGACACAGAAGTGATCCCCGGGGTGTATTTCCTATTTCCCAGCCACTCATCAAGATTTTTCTTGAGTGCTAATGAGGAACTTTGCTTGACATGGATGGGTAGCTTGTTCCAGAGTATGGGAAGTCTCTGGGACAGGAATCTATCCCTCCATGCCCTGCTTATTGTGGTGACAAGGTTTAGGTCCCTAGAGTGTGTAGCTTGGAGGGATTGGGATTTCTTTAGGTATAGCATGTCCAACAGCTCTGAGTTTGACATAGCTTTATATGTTAGGCAGAGATCACCTCCGAGTAGGCGATATGCTACAGAGTAAAGCTGGAGTTTTTTGAGACTGTCAGTGTAGCGCATCTGTCTGAGGCCAGTAATACTCTTTGTGAGGTACTTCTTTGGCCTTTCAGCTGCTGCAGATATCTTGTGAGGTACAGTCAAAAAGGGGTGTTGTACACTAATGGGTCTAATGAGTGTCAAGTAGAGGAGAACAATGGCCTCTTTTTTCCTCTATGAGAACCCTTTTGTGATGAGGTGTGCCATATAGAAGGATTTCCTGACTACTGTGGTGATGTGATTATCAAAGGAGCAACTACTGTCCACCTGGGTCCCAAGGTCTCTTATCACACATTCAGCATTAAGTAGACTGCTGCCTATGTGGTACTTCATGGGTGCAGAGTTTTTACCAAAGGGGATGAGAATGCACTTGTCATGTTACACTTTTTTCTTTTTAATGACTCCTGATATGTTTCTTTCAATTCAACCTTGCTACCTCTGAACAAAGCTTTAAGATGCTTAAAAATACACTTCCCAAAGATAAGGTTATTGTCTCTCAAACATCTTTTAGAGAAAACAACACAGTGATACAGCCTTTGTCTTTTCTCCATCAGTTCTCTATCCTATGAAGTTACTGTAAGTTTGAATCATTAAAGAAAAAGTTTTCTGTATTAGGAGAAATGTTCTGCTTTGTATCACTGAATTTGTATCTCCTAATTGTTGAGTTCGTAATGTGCTCCACTAATGGCTCAAAATAGATGGTGAATAAAATAAAATTAGAGAGAGGGGGCTATCCTTCCTCATAACCCTTAAGATAAACAAAGACTTGCCCAGCATGAATTTGGGTTTTAATACCAGTTTTGAGTCCAGAGAAATTGAGAAGAGCAGCTTCACAAGATTGTCCAGTAATGCATATTTTGGTAGGATACAACTTGGATATGGAAATTTTCAACTCCATTGAATGCTTTTTCCATTTCCAGCATAAACAAAACCTCCGCTGTCCTGTATGCTGCATCATCAGAGATGTTTTCATGTTATGAATTTCAGCCATTCTCCTACAAATCCACATTTATGTATATTCATCTGTTGGTAGGATTACTTGGTTAAGTGTATCGCTGTCAAGGACATGAATATCTTGCAGTTATGATTTAAATATTCATTAAAATAGGCCTATAGGAAAGCAGCTACTCCACATTGTTTCTGTTCAATGGTATTACAAATATAAGCTTTCTTTTCCAGGACTCTCTGGTACTTTTCTAGCAATCAATATCTCACTGAGCAGTTTAATCAGCAGGGCAGTCACCTCCTTCCCACCCTATCTCCAAAATTCTGTCCATACCGATTATTTTCTCCCTGAATTCAACTTTTTAAGGACCTCCTCTACCTTTTGATTATCATAATAGTCCTCACTAGTTCAGTTTCATACTCCTGGGATAGGCTGAGCAACTTAAAGAGGCCCTAGGAATGTTTTGGACGCCTCACTTCCTTTCTTCCATCTTGACTTAGCCTTGTATAAACTGAAATAATATTCCATTAATACCGGAGTTGTACTCTGAAGCATACCTGCTTCTGCTACAAAGAGATATGAAGAAGGAGCTAGTTTAATATTATCTTTGTCGCTATCTTTAAAGCTATCTTTGTCGATTAGCAAATTTCATATGATAAGCAAGAGAATTAAAAAAAAAAAAAAAGTCTTTAATACCTTCCCTCACGAACTGATGTCTTGCGTCTAATATCTCATTTATCTCGTATCCAAGTTTCAATAACTATTTGCCGCCTTGCTTGTTCCATTGAGTTAAGTCCTATAGGGCTTAGCTTTTCTGCTTTAGTGCCCAACCTTGTTCCAAACAAACCCATGATCTATTTTTTTAAAAATAATCAAGTTGTTATAGTTAACGTCTTCTACAATGGCCATTCACACAGCTGACAAATAGTGCATAATAAGCTTTCCTCTTCTTGGGATGCTATACTCCTTTCACCATTTTCCAAACATCTGCAATATCTGTCACTGTATTCCAGTTTTTCCATCTCTCTTTCTATTTGTGTGTGTGTGTGTGTGTGTGTGTGTGTGTGTGTGTGTGTGTGTGTGTGTGTGTGTGTATATATATATATATATGTATATATATATATATATATATATATATATATATATGGATCTACCTGATAAGACCGACAAGCGAAAACACAGACACCACAAAACCAAAAGTTCAAAAACACGAAGGTTCACATGCCCGACAAAGCACAATCCCGACAGTCAACAAAACAAATCCGCTGTTCCAAAAAACACACATACAACACAAGCACACCAAAAATCTTACAAACCTAAACTAAACCTTACATACACAACTATCTATGCACTAACTTTAACCCTAAAGTCCGTCACTATCGCACACTTGCCTTACCTGCACCCTAACCCTAAAGTCCGTCACTATCGCACACTTACCCTATCTGCACTCTAACCCTAAAGTCTGTCACTATTGCATACTTGCACAGTTGCGCTGTTTTTGCAGGTCGGTGTTTTCAGCGTCGGGATTTCAAACTGTCGATTATTTCTGTTGTCGGTCTTCCGGTGTCGGTGATCTCATTGTCAGTGTTTTCGCTTATCGGTCTTATCAGGTAGACCCATATATAATATATATATATAATATATATATATATATATATATATATATACATAATATATATATATATATATATATATATATACATATATATATATATATATATATATATATATATATATTTATATTGTGTGTATATGTATATATATATATATATATATATATATATATATAAAATATATAAAATGTATGGGACAATAACCTCGTGAAACATTATTAATACATAATGTATAAATATAGATACATTTAGTGTGTGTGTGTGTGTGTGTATATATATATATATATATATATATGTATATATGTGTGCATGTATGTTTATGTATGTGTGTCTATATTTAATTATTTTGATCAAATGGGCAAAATGTCAACATTTCGAGTATTGATGTCCTAATGTTGAAACAAGGAACATCAACACATTGTGTGCATGCTCTCAGGATTAACTTGGACTGGGCTAAACCAACAGTAAGTGTTTTTTGCAGGGGGGGCAAGCCCTATTTGCACCCGCACACCCCCTGCTAATTATATATACTAGCTCTAAGATTGCACAAGTCCTGGGAAAGGAAATATTTCCCTACCGAGGAACTGTCTATCTTGGAAATACTAAAAGTACAGGAAGCTGCCTTTTGAAGGTAGCTAGGAAAAGTGCATAATTCTGGATTTCACCAGCACCGATGCACTACAAAACAAATTATACATGAATTTTTATTTGTAGTGCACCAGTGCTAGTCAAATCCAGAATTATGCACTTCTATCTACCTTCGAAAGACAGCTTCATGTACTTTAAGTACTCCCATGATACATGAGCTTTTCCATTTTTTTGTAGTGGTTCAAGTGAACAAAAAAGGAAAAGTTCTCCTGTATCATAAGATGAAAAAGAATTCCGTATTAACAAACGACCAGAATGAGATATAGACCATACGGAGCCTTCTTCTCAGTACTGTGGTTGCCAGTAGAGGTCATTACTTTTTCTAAAACTGTGAACTACATGGATTATTACTTTTGGTGGCTATCAAGGCATTCTTTATCTCCAAAGAGAGAGAGTACTTAGAAATTATAAAGTGAAATTGGATGAGATCCACTTGATCTGAAAAAAAATCTTAAAATGTACACGGTAGCATTGGATAAGGACAGGTTTATATAGCAACCAAAAACTTACCCATTTGCAATATCCTTTATTTATTCTCTCAGTAGAAAGATTACGTCTTGGCATAGTTGGTAGTAGGACATGAGGCCTTCAGGGTGGGACTCTGCCGCACTGGTTCCACCAGCTTTGAAAATTAAGGCTGCACCAGTGTCATTTTCACCAACTCAGCCCCCAGTCAAAGAGTAGTTCATTGCTCATAGGTGAATACTAGACGGTCACTCAGAAGATTATTGCAAGCCTAGCCAATAAACCGAAGTCAGAATTAAAGCCTGTACCTTGTATCTGTGAGGCAAGACCTTAGCCGTTATGCCAATCAGCTAAAATAACACACTCAAGTTAAAATGGGTACACAAAGACCCTGAATGTGTCCTAATGGAAGCTCTGGTAAAATCTCTGGCACCCAGTCATGCAAAAGTGGTTTTCTAAACCATCACTGTTGCAGGCCCCTTCCACCTCTCTAGCAACTTTTTCCCTAGCCTTTGATTATTTACTTTTTTTCATTCTCACAGCA
Organism: Protopterus annectens; assembly: GCF_019279795.1. Taxonomy (NCBI): domain Eukaryota; kingdom Metazoa; phylum Chordata; order Ceratodontiformes; family Protopteridae; genus Protopterus; species Protopterus annectens. Next base: position 429,927,014 of record NC_056748.1, on the reverse strand, counting down.
GAAAGACTACTTCCTTGGCATTGTTGCTTTTGATAGAGAATTCTGACTTTTAGAAAGATTTAGCAAAAATTCTGCAGCACAGCACTAGCAATTTTCCATTAGATTTCTAAATGACAGCAGGCATTTTCCTACCAAAGTTTGATTCTGGACCAAATACTGAACTGTATCAAAACCTACCAAAAGGCAGCAACTGAGAAAAACTTGGGAAACTAAATCCTCTGTGTGGATAAGATTGTAGTGCATGTGTACAAGTATCATCAAGGGCCTCCACATCCATGGTAATATTAAAAAGACTTGCCTGACACAGGACAAAAAATATATCCTGAGAGTGAGCAAGCCCAGATACTGGATGCTTCAGTCCTCAAAAACACTTTATCTGACAAACCAGATGAGGTTATGTTGTTCTGGAAGACTTGCAGAAAAAGGGAAAGATAGCAACTGCTGTTGTGCAATTACTTCATATGTGCTCCCACTTCCCAATTATCTAGAAAATAGTGAGCCAGTAAGTCACTTTTCTAAAGGAAATAACTCCCTACAGAAGACATTGCTGTTGGTGAAACAGCTGTTACCGAAGAAGGCAGCACAGTGGTCCCAGACCATGAAAACAGGGAATGGGTCTATTAAAAATTTTTCTTTGAACCCAAAGGGACATATGGAGATTGGTGCCAGGTTTGTCAATTATGAACCATTTTATGTAACAGAGAAGTACAAAGTGATGACCCTGAAAAGAGTTATGGCTTTCATTACAAAAAAAGAAATAGTAACCATAGATATAGAAGATGCCCTTTTCCACTTTTAACACAAGGCTATCACACAAAACATTTGAGCCTCCATTATGGTATTTACCCCTTTCAGTTTAACATCCATTTGATATATCCACAGTTTCAGGAATGTTTACCAAACATTTGGCAACAGTTTTTACTCACTCAAGAATGACAGTGGCAGGATTAAAGGAATGTCTTCTTTATCACAGATGTCACAGCGACTCTTAAACTACGGGTATCGCAGTGAATTACAAGAAATCCTGTTTGATAGCATATCAAACAGCAACTTCTGGAAGCTCTTGTGAATTGTGGTGAAATTGCTTACCAAAGCAGGATCTCTATGCCTCTCATGCCATCACTCTGATTACCAGGGTTTTAGTCTCTCATTCAGTGAAAGGCAGTAATGAATTCTCCTTAACAAGGCATCAGAATCTGAGGTATACATTTTTCCTAGTCCTGTGATTCCATACATCTTACTTCTCAAGGCAATTTGCATAGAAGCCATTTTGTTCTGCTTGTCACAACCTGGATAGTTAGAGGTTCTTTCTGTCATTTCAGTTGCTAGTTAACCCATCCTGGTTCCTTTAACTGCAGGAAGGATGTGCTTTCACAGCAAAAGGGCAGAATACCTCTTCCTGACATCAAGCTTCTGAGTCTGACACATTGGAGAATAGTTCCGATTCATTACTGATTTATTATCTCTATTACAAAATCCAGCCTTTAGGAATGAAAATGAACTATAATATGGATTTTATATGGTATTGATACTCTGAACTGTCCATTAACAAACTTTTTGAATTATTTTAGTACCCTCTCTCTATTTTACCTGTTCATCTTTCGAAGCCCACATTTCTGTTGTTTCAGCATGTATTCTCATCTTTTACCAGAAACAGCTGATCAAATTCCTTAAAGAAATTCTACACTTCATGCCCATTAAAAGGCAGATGTCTCCACATTAAATTTTATGTTTTTCTTAAATAAACTAGTTTTACCTCCATTTAAACTAGCAGATGTCATAGGTATACAATAAAACTCAGATATATGTAACATGGTTGTTAATATTTTGTAATTATCAACTGTTTACTTTTGTATATTGTTTCCTAATGTATGTACAGCTTTTCTGCCTGGACCTCCACTGAAAATAGGCTTTGCTCTGTTAGACTATTCATGTAACCAAACAAAATGAAAACAAACTGGTAAATGAAACAAAAGTGCTGCAGGCAGGTGGCTAAAAACAAACCAATTTATTCAACAATAAACGTGAAGTGCTTTTCGTCAAGTCAGTGACTTGACTTCCTCAGACATCTGTCAACAAAACAAAAATTGGTTTGTTTTTAGCCACCTGCCTGCAGCACTTTTGTTTCATTTACCAGACTATTCATGTTAACAAATATAAGTTAGTTAAATAAAATGTATAAATCCTCATTAGTCTATCAGAGCGCACATTCATATCCATGAACCCTGTTCTTTTTCGCTTAACTTCTTGTGAGCTATTTCTTTAAACAAATCTGTTCAACTTCTAAGGTATTTTAATGCAGTCTGTGAAAATGCTGGAGAGAATTTATTATATAAATGAGTGAAATGCGGCAGTTATTCTACCAACTAATTAATGTAATGCTGCCATTCTGTAGGGGGTTGGTTCGACAAAAAAAAGTAGAGTATGCTGTAATGTATTATCAGCAAGATAGAACTTTTAGGAAAATTAGTTGGATGCTAAGTTTAAAATTCTAAAATTGAGCCTAATGTGGATTATTACTCATAGGTAACGCATCTTTGTAGCAATAAAGTTGTTCAGTTTAGTAAGAAATTTTGTTTGCTTCTTAATAATATAACAGCATGGAGAAAAAGCCAGCACATTGGTGTAGAACACTGACACACAACAGAAATGTATACCTGACAAGCTGTTTTGAATAAATAAATTCTGCATGTTTCAAATAGAACAGACACTGAAACTGTTACATCCATATACCTTGGTTGCTTTGATTATGTTTGCACAACTTGTACCCTTGCTCTCAGGGAAATCATTTTTTCCTATTTTATTGTATCATATACAGTGAGATTGGCACCATGATAAAGAATAAAGGTTTTGGCTTTGGATCAAAACTTGCTCACTTAGGATGGTTGAACTGCCATGGGGATGAGAAGTTTCTACTTCAGTGCCAGTATACGAAACATGGAATTGGCAACTGTGACCAAGAAAATGTAGCAACAGTGTTGTGTGCACCTCCTGCAGGTAAAACTTCTAAAAAGCTTTTTCTTGAACATTTAAACTCTTTTAGTGATACACTGAAGATGGTGGAAGTTAAGAGTCTGGTAACATGGGAATTTGTCATCTATATGATAAAAATATATGAGTATATGTGAATACCATACAATACAGTGGACCAATTCAATTACAGCTGACCCTATAAGATGTACACTTGATATTGGTGCAATCAAGAGTGATTGTGAATGATTAAAAAAATAATCTCCTGTGTGTGCATACACACACACACACACACACACACACACACACACACACACACACACACACACACACACACACACACACACACACCAAGCTAACCATACTTTCTGAGTGGTTTTCTATAATTCTGCCATAATTCCTATGGTCAAAAAAACTTCAAGACTATACTTCATTATGCATGTCATGGGGACTGTATCTGTTCAAGTGGAGGAGCATCAAAAGTGGCATGTAAAAAGCTGGTTTCATTATAAAAATGTCTCTGTACTTTATATAAGCGTATATGTAAATTACATACAAGCATGTATGTGTATATGTACATATGGATCCCCTATAAATTGCCAAATAGCACTGTTATCATGTTCATGTTATTTGAATCAAAATAACTGAATAGCATGCCAATCGATGGAACAGTATGTTAGATGAACACTGACAGTGGTGAGGTCACAGAATAGAGGGGTAAGGGAGTTTCACATTTTCCCTCTTGTTATGCTATTGTAGAATTGGTATATTTAAGATGGTTGCCAGTATGGAGGACATAAGGGCTTGCCCTCTTAAAAAAGAAAAAAAAAACACTTTGGTAGAAGTTTTGCACTTTTTTCAGTAACTCAGTCTTGTGATGTGTATGCTTTGGAAGGACAGAGTTTAAGGAAAGCTTTCCATCTTCCCAACAAGCAACAATAGTGTCTTGGCTGGTTTGTCTGTCTGACCAGCTATTCTAGCTTTGTGTCCCAGACTATCCCATGATTTGCATATCACAAATTAATTTCCAGCTCTTTAATCTGGTAGTCTTCTGCTGTTTCCATTCTAGTAGTATTTCTGACTCTGCTGATTTCTTTCCAGCATTTCTTTTACAGTTGTTGCCTCTAAGAACAAAAAATAAACTGTACCAAGAGAATTAATGCATCAGCCATTTACACCTTCAGGAATTTTCAGTCATTAGATTAAAATGGTTGTGTGCATTTATTCCTGTCATTGTTGCTGTAGAATAGTAGCTGAAAAATTTGTAAGAGCATTTTAAGGTTAGAGGCCTAATATTTCATTTCTTTTGGTTACTGTAGATACTATTTTTGTACATCAAGTAATTTTGAAAATTATATTGCTTTCCTTGGAGGTTTGTGGTTATGCCCCCCCAAACTGCATTACCCATCATTGCCCTGTGAATTGATTTATTTCCAACCATTCATTGTAAAGCTTTAATCTTGTGTTCCCTGGGGTGTGTTTTGCAAAGTAAGGATTTGTTTCATTTATTACATTCATCCTACCTTGCTTACAGTCACCTGCCTTTCAATGTCCATTTCTTCCTTCTAGTTATTGCTTTTCATCTTCAGTGGTCACTTCTATTTGTTCTGAATTTCTGCCGTTCTTCATAAATGCTACTATCCAGCTTTAGTCCCTCAATTGTCCATTAGTTCACTTCTGAGTCACCTGAAACATCTGTCACACTGCTGTCCCATTTTCATAGAGCTTTTACTTGACTGTCATTACTTCTTTCTTTGTTTTTATACCTAAATCTTCCTTGGGAAAGGCTTCTTGTTCTTCTGTTTCCATTTGATATAACTTTTTTCACATGTATCCCCTTCATCCTCTTGTCTCTCTTCTTGTCTGCTAGTAGTTTCCTTTGTAATTTTTGTTTCCTGCTTTTCTGTTTTACAGGCATGTGGCCCCTCTGCACTTCTGGTCTTATCTTTTCCCCTATGGGGGATTCCGTATGCGATACCCTTCCAGTGTCTCTACATCACCTCTCTTACATCTAAGGTTGCTATCCCAATTCATGTCTTGCAAACAATTCATATTTTTGCTGCCTATGATTAGCTGTCTATGTATCTTTGTTTAAACTTCTGAGATCCTCTTTGTTGTGTAGCCGGAACCATTCCACTTCATGCTGCAGTTCCTGAATTGCCAAGTATTTCAACCATGTAGATGTCTCGTTTATTCATTTAATACCTACAACATCTGTAAAGATATTAACATTCGTGCAAACGGGATAACTTAGTCTTTTTGCTTTCCTTATTATTTCATTTCTGTATAGTACAGGAATAGAGGCATGTCAAAATATGCCTTAGTATACTTCAAGCTGCTCCTTCCCAGCTTCTCACTCTGTGCTTCTTCTCCATTAATGCCTATTTCTTTCTTGACAGCTCAAACTCTCTCCTGAAATAGCTGTATTACAAACTGCTCCAATTCACTGTCACTCAGTTTGTTGTATTCCAGTTAGCCTGGTGTTCCTCATTGATGAATTTTCAAAATCATCCATTATTTCTCCCTGTATTTTTGTTATATTTTTGTTAATTCTTGTATACTGTGAATTTATTCCTGCAGCTCAGTTTTAATTGCTGCATTCTTCTACATCCAGATCTTTTGCCATTCCCCTTCTGTTTGTTCTCATATTGCTTGTTTCAAGGATTCTGCATCCTGGCCTAGTCTGATTTCCTTTTTCATACAAAATGTCCATTTGCTCCTTTTAATTTTCAGCTTTAAAAGCAGACGCCAGTTCCTCCGTTTTGTTCCTAGTTCGCTCATCATTCATTCTGGGTTATTTTTTTTCTCCTATGGAACACTAGTTTTATCCAAATTTCTACTGGCCCTGTTCAAAGCTTTGGGCTTAGGCAGACATCTTGGTTGGACTGTCTTGTGCCCTCTCCCTGCTCAGTTTAAAGAATTGAATAAGACATGAATGCAATTAAACCAAAATGCAAGATAGATAAGGCAAAGATGAGAAAAAAACAGTGTTGCTAAATGAATGGATATGAACAAGTGAGTCAAAATTACAATAAAAATCTAAGTTGAAGGCTACAAAAACATTGCAGACTTTTTATGCTTCTTGCGGTAGGTATGGCTATAAACAAGACCATACACACTGTTTGTCTAGGATTGCCACCTTTTAACAAGGCCAAAGTGGGACATGGGGTGTGTGGCCAATAGGATAGGGGTGTGGTCAATATGACAGTGGCCACACCCCCACCACGACATCACCAGAGGTGTTAAAGGAGATGCAGTATTACAGTTATGGATACAACATTGTGACATTACAGCATACTGAAAACTCAAACCATTTAAATGAAGTGAACTATTACTGCAAAAACACACATTACTCAGTTGTAACAGTAAATAAACTTTAAAGGAATAAAAAACACACTACTCATTAAACAGACACTTGTTTATTTAAAAAGTTTAAAAAAATTCATAAACCAACCATGACTATTCAGAAAGAAAACTTAAAAAAATCTACATACCACATGCAAGCCAAGTATAAAATTAAGACTTTTTATTATCAATTAAAGCTAAAGCAAAGAAAAAACACAAAACTATATACTGTACCCTAGTACTACATACTGCACACTAGCAAATTAACGCTAAACAAAGAACACAAAATTGCAAACTGCACCCTAGTACATTATACTGCACACTAGTACACTAAATCACTTTTTTTTTAAAAGTGTATTTTGAATTTCATTTTATGGCTTGAAGAAGGGCCTGATCTGGAATAATATTTGAGTAAAAGTCACAACATTTCATCCGGTAATTTACAGTCATCATTAGTTCGGCTTTTAACAAGTCCACACTACATTGGTTTCGCACATCTGTCCATTTACCTTTCACCAAAGAAAAAACTCTTTCTGCAAATGCATTTGAGGTCGGTATAGATAAAACCCTAGCAATTACCGGATATAGTGTAGTCAGTTCAGGCCCTTCTTTGAAAAGCTTCAGACACTTCTCTCCTGGGGTCAAGCTTGTGTTACATAACTGTTACAGAAAGGACCTAATTGACAAGTAGTCCCTAAAAAGATAATCTTCATCTACATCCTGCAGACTCAGGGCAGTGGTCACATTAAGTAAGTCACTGAAAGCAAAGGGCTCATTTAGAGATAATTTAGATAGTGTAAACAAGTAGTTGCTTTCAGTATAATCAAACCACTGTTCCAGGTATTTCACTGCTGTCTCCAAGAACACAATGAAGTCTCTTTTCAGTTTGTTAGCAGAAGCGCTATCTAATGTGCTCATAAATGCCCTATGTTTCCCTCCAAAGAAAGCACCTTCAGCTCTTGTTGGCAGTTTTTGCTTCAGAGAGACCATTACACAAAAAGTTTCCATGGCATTAAGTGCTGATTTTTCTAATGTACTTATATGTTCATTAAAATCAACAAGAACAGCACAAAGAAAGTGCAAATAGAACTGTGGCAGCATAGGCAATTCATTCTCACCATGTTCATTAGCTGAAAAGTACTGCCATATCTGCCTGGGGGTCTCCTCTTCTCCCTGGGAGAGGAAATAGGACTGGAGCACTGGGAGATTTTTCACTACTCTTTCAATGGCTGGGAGTAGTGACAGCCACCTTCTTGGCACATGTCTTAGACTCTCAAATTTCATGCCACAAAACTCAAAGAAGTCTTTCAAGTCTCTGGTCCTTGTGGCAGAACCTGAGAAGTGGCTGAAAAGTTTCATTACAAATACTTCCATGTCATGCGGTAGTTGTGCTGCAGCTTTTTTGGCTGTATTGTGAATGATGTGGGCAACACAGTTAGCCTTCTGGAGTGATGGGCACTTTTATTTTAATCTGGTATACACACCAGATTTCTTCCCATAGTTCACACTGGCATTATCAGCCCCATAAGCTGAAATGCTGTTCCAGGGCAAGGAGTTCCTTTCCATAATGTTGGAAATTTGCTGTGAAATAGCCTGTGCAGATTCATCAGGGTCTTCATAGAAGTCCAAAAGGCTATTCACCACCCCTTCTTCTTTAGAAAAATACCTCACAACAAGTGGAAATAATTTTATGTTCCCCTTGTTGGAAGCATCTGATGAAATTGCAAATGAAGTGCCTGGTTTTTGAAGGTCATGCAGGAGGCATTCCAATGAGTGTGCTCAGAAAACATTTTCAACTATGGCTTCAGCCTTGGTTCTTCCACAAGATAGTTTCTTTGCAGTGTCCAAGTCACTGTGCAACTGGCTGGCCAACTTTACTGCACAGTCCAAGCTGTTATAGGAAATGTTGTGCTTAACAGCATGGAACTCCTCAGAGGCTTCTGCTGCAATGATCCTAAATTCTGGTCCCTCAAGGTTTGCGTTCCTTGCCCACTTTGTCATCAGGTGAGTGGATTTAGCTTGAAGAATAGCAGTCTTATGTTGTTCAGTTGCCTCATGTCGTGCGACATTGTTTCTTCCACTGTGGGTCACTAGAAATTCTCTCTTGCAGTACCTACAGAACGCTTTGACATCACTGCATCTCTCGATCCAGTCGAATTCTGTTTTCCAAACATCCTGCCACTTGCACATTCTCTTGCTGCTGGTTGACTGTGATGAAGCTGCTGCTCTCTTCATGCTTGAATCTGTACTTACCTGATATGCAACATATTTACCAAAACTGTGTTAGTGGGTGCAGTAACATACTGCTGCCTGATATGCAACATAGTTACCAAAACTGTGTTAGTCGGGTGCAGTAACATACTGCTGTACAGCACAAATGAACTGGCTCAAAAAACATTGGCACACGAAAGAACTGGCTCTAAAAACAGTGGCATGCAAAAGAACTGGCTCGAAAAACAATGGCACGCAAAAGAACTGGCTCGAAAAACATTGGCACACAAAAGAACTGGCTCGAAAAACATTGGCACGCAAAAGAACTTGCTCGAAAAACATTGGCATGCGAAAAAAATGGCTTAACAGTGGCATTCAAAATGGCTTGAAAAACAATGGCCCTTGAAAAACATTGGCACTCAAAAGAACTGTCTCTAAAAACATTGGCATGCGAAAGAACTGAAGAATGGAGCAGGAAAGAGTTATTACAAACAGTTTGAAAAAGGTCAAATAGTAAATGAGGTCATGTAGGGGCATTTTGGCCATTGAAAACTAACATTAACACAGCTTGTAGAAAATAAAATGCATTATTTTTACCACCGAACATCCCTACCTCACCCCACCCCTCAAGGAAAAAAAAGTTAACCACATTCACTGAACCAAAAAAAAACACTAAAATGAATGAGAATGCACAGTGGATACCAGAGACCTGATTTAGCTTTTGACCACAGCAGTTAAAAAGAAATGTATGGCACTGATTTACACAGCGTAATGATCTATTAATGAACATGCCCAACACCAACAATGGTCGTAATCAGATTATAATGAAAACAGTACATTGTACGTTTATTGAAGACATCACTAAAACACAAAATACAAACTTTGCTACTTATAAAAGCAAACTACCCTGTAACAATGACATGGTTTAGCACAATCTCAGATACACTGCATTAACTTCTGAGCATGCATTCGCAAAAATAAATAAACAGGAAAAAAGTCCGTAAACATTTTAACTTTTAAAAATACTTTTTGCAAGAGAAGTAAAATAAACTACAATGTACAGTAGACACCATGGGCTCATTTTACCTCAAAACAGCAATTAAGAGTAATTTACCCAGCACAGCGATGCAATAAACAGGCCCAAGTAAAAGCAGCACACCCATATTCACATTACAAGCAAAGCAAGACATTTTAACCTTATTAAAAATGCATAAAAAATGAAATGCACACATTTACAGGTATAAATGAAAACAATCTTGAAACAGCTTCAGCTAGTTGGCATGTACCTACTAGAATAATAAATACACTACATTAACTGTTAACATTCCCCCTCAAAAGGTAGTCTTGTACCACATGCACATTGACTTGCAAGAACTAATAGGAAACATTACCCAAACAGTATATCCTAACTTATATACTAACGTATATCCTAACTTCCTGAAAACAGCATTAAATTGCACACATTTCCACACAAAAAAGTGCAAAATATGCTCGAACATTTTCTATCTGCAAACAGAAAATACCCAGAAAAAGCTACAACAATAGAAATACATCACACTAAATTTATATTTCACTGCCCTCCCACCAGAAATAAACAACTTCTATACACACAGTTCAGCCTTTTAAAAGTAATGCTTCCAAATCATACCCCCAAGAACAATAACAATTACATATACATACAGGTTTTATACCTTTAAAAACTACTACTACTCAAAAATCTCAAAATAACCACTGCACAGATTTGAGTACTGCGTACTGCAACCCCATCTACCTCTAAACATTAAAAAATTAAACCACAATATATTCCCATTTTAAGCTACTACTCAAAAATCTCAAAGTAACCACTGCATAGATTTAAATACTGCATACTACTTCTACATCTACCTCTAAACATTAAAAACTTAAATAAAGCACAATATTCCCATTTTAAATAACTAAAGCCACAAAGTACTATGTTATGTACTTACCACTATCACAGTTTTTGCAGGGCTAGCTTGCTTACTTCCTGCTGGAATGGCTAGTTGAATGACTGGCTCTGTCTGCTCAAGTGGCTGGGCTTGCTGGCAGGCTCCCTTGCTGGCTAGCAGGCTCCCTTGCAGGCTGGCTTCTTTGCTGGCTGGCTGGCTTCTTTTGCTGGCTGGCTGGCTTCTTTGCTGGCTGAATTTTAAGATCTTTTTTCCTTCGCAGCTATAGAGCACTAAAACAAACTGCTCTACAGCTGCAACCTTTATTGGGCTCTTCTAAGTAAATCCCCACCCCCTCCATTCCCTGCAGCCAATTACTGCTTAAATTACACCACCTGGACCTAGCAGGGAATCCCTCTAACTGCAGGTCCGGGTTGGTGACGTAGCCACATTGCCGTGGAAAAAACGGAAGTATTTTCAGCTTTTCCACTGCAACGGCAATTCGCAAAAAAAGGGGGGAAATGGGACTTTTAAAGTCCCACTGTTGGTGAATGCGGGAAGTGGGATGAGAAAGCTCAACCCGTGAGTGTCCCACTGACAACGGGACGGGTGGCAACCATATGTCCATCGCTTAATTAATCCAGCAAAATCATTGCTAGGCAAGGGCATTTTGCAAAAATGTTTACACACAAAAACAAGTGTATTAAAATAATTTGCATGTTAAGCAGAAATATGAAAATGAACAGTACCTGCAAACAGGAGAGAACTTGATAAAGAGAAACCTAAAAAATGTTTTTGTGGCAGCTAGAGAAATGAAAAACGTATAGGGTAGACTGCTGTAAAATAATTTCCAGAGTGTAATGCATGCTACATGACTCTGAAAAGAGTGGAGTGGATTCAGAAAGATTATAGTGAAGTGTACACAGGTACACTTCATGGTAACCATTTGATTAAGAGACAGCTCTACCACAGTGCTTTAGCGTAAAGATGTGCAGCACTGCAGTGGGCTGCCTCTAATACCATGCTAATATGCTAATGATGCATTCCAGGGGAGCTGCCTGTACTAATTAATCGTGTGGTCTACCCTGGAAGTACCGGAGATAAGGCATCTACACAGGTGAGTGATTTAGAGACTCGCTTAGCTCCGTTAAGTTACTATGCCCATCTGTGTTCATGAACATTTTGCCAAAAGCACATTTTTACTCAGTTGTGTTGGAGGTAACGTGCTGAGGAGTTTAATGGACAGGTAGTGTTTGTGTGCATATGTTTGTTGTGTGTGTGTGTGTGTCTATGGATATATAACTTGCCTTTAATTTCTCTATAAACTGTCTAAAATGTCTGTAATATTAAATGACTGTTATATTCTTTGTATAAATAGCGTTGTTGCCTCACAGTAAGACGCTGTCCGGTTCGATTCTCAGCTAGAACGTCTTCTGCGTGGAGACATGCGTGAATGGGCTTACCTTCGTTGAAGGTTGTGCATCAGGCCTGGCAAGCCGGTACATAAAAATCAACTGCCAATCATTAGTGGACCGGAGTTCCGCTGTGGCAACCCTTAAACCAGGAAAAGCCGAAAGACACAAATATTATGTCTAATTTGCTATAATTATTTAAACGACAGATGTTTTTATTTTTGAAGATTGTATAATTATTGTTCTTAAAATGTTTTGTAATAATTGTATCTTTTTCCCTAGGCCTCTGCATATATATATATATATATATATATATATATATATATATATATATATATATATATGGCTCCATGTGCCTGAATATATGTTTTGAGTGTATGCTTGGGGAGATCACAGTTGAGGAAGTTAGTTAGGGGGTAGGGTGTGTGTGTGTCTGTGTGTGTGTGTGTGTGTGTGTGTGTGTGTGTCTGTGTGTGTGTGTGTGTGTCTGTGTGTGTGTGTGTGTGTCTGTGTGTGTCTGTGTGTGTGTGTGTGTCTGTGTGTGTGTGTGTGTGTGTCTGTGTGTGTGTGTGTGTGTGATGGGGGTGTGTATGTATATGCATGAATGTGTGCATGTGTGGAGGAACTGTCATCCTGCCACACTACCCTAGACTAATAAGCAAATCCTGCAAAATTGGCCAGGGGGGGGACACCAGGGGTAGTCTATTCAGCATGCCTTAAAGTTACTAGGTTCAGAGAGAAGTACTAGGCTATTGGCCCTAGGGCCTATATTAGCCTAGTCAAAAAGGTACCCTGGCTTTCGCCACCCAAGAAAATTATTTTTCTGTGCCCCTGTCGAGCAGAGGCACAGAAGTGATCCCTGGGGTGAATTTCCTATCTCCCATCCAGTCATCAAGATTTTTCTTGATATAGATAGGTAGTTTGTTTCAGAGTATGGGAAGTTTCTGGGACAGGAATCTATCCCTCCAGCATGTTTTGTTTATTGTGGTGACAAGGTTTAGGTCCCTAGAGTGTGTAGCTCGGAGGGATTGGGAATTCTTTAAGTGGAACATGTCCAACAGCTCTGGGTGTGACATAGCTTTGTATGTTAGGCAGAGATCACCTCTGAGTAGGCGATATGCAACAGAGTAAAACTGGAGGTTTTTTTTTGAGACTGTCTGCGTAGGGCATCTGTTTGAGGCCGGTAATCCTCTTTGTGAGGTATTTCTGCAGGCTTTCCAGTTATTGTAGATGTCTTGTGAGGTACATACCAAAATAGGGCGCTGTATTCTATAATGGGTCTAATGAGTGATGAGTAGAGGGGAACAATGACCTCTTTTTTTCCTGGATGATAAACCTTTTGTGATGAGGTGTGCCACATAGAAGGATTTCCTGACTACTGTGGCGATGTGATTATCAAAGGAGAGACTACTGTCCACTTGTGTCCCAAGGTCTGTTATCACACTTTCGGTGTTAAGTAGACTACCACCTATGTGGTAGTTCATGGGTACAGAGTTTTTACCAAAAGGGATGACAGTGCACTTTTTGGCATTGAGCTTAAGGCCATGTCTTTGACACCAAGCATCTGTCTCAGTGAGGCCCTTTTGTAGGATGTCCACATCATTAGGAGTTTCGATTATGGCTCCTAATTTGCAGTCATCTGTGAACTTCATTAGCCAAAGACCTTCTTTGCTTTGTTAGCCTGTACTTCAGAGAAGCAGATACCAAACAGGAGAGGACCCATGACTGAACCCTGTAGTACTCCACTTGTCACTGGTCTGAAGTTGGATTTGGAGTATGCTATTTTCACAGTGTGGGTTCTGTCAGTGAGCCAGCTGCCAACCCATCTTGTATCATAGGGATTTATACCTAGTTTAGTGAGTTTATCTATAATTCCAGAGTGGGGGATGGTGTTGAAAGCCTTGGCGAGATCTAGACAGGCTGTGTGAATCACCTTGCCCTCCTCTACGGCTTTGGTGTCTATCAGGTTTAGGAGATATGATCTGCCATTTACAAACCTGAACTGGGTGGGGTCCAGAGTTTGGGGATTACCACTGTCATTGTTTATAAGTTCCATGATGATACGTTCCACAGCCTTGCAGACCTGGCTCGTCAGGCTAATGGGGTGGTAGTTCTCGGGGTCCGTGGTGGCTCTCCCTTTGTGGAGTGGGATGACCGTTGCTGTGCACCATCCAGTAGGCTCAAAGCCTGAGGTAAGGCTATGATTGAACATGGTACTTAGGTGGGGTGTCAGTTTGTTCTGTAGTTCATGTAGAACGCAGCCTGGGATGTTGCCAGGTTCCATGGATGCTGTGTTCTTGGCTTTGGAGAGTGTGGTTTTTACCTGTGCAGCTGTGATTACAGGAACTTTGCATTCTTCCGGTATAGAGATAGGCCCTTTAGAGGGTGAGAGGGGGTAAAGTTAGCACTGAACCTATCTGCCAGGATGTTGGCAGTATCAGCTGGTTCTGTATATCTAGTGCCATTGTGCTGTAACTCAGAGCAGATCTGAGTGTTGCCATTGAGATTCTTGACATAGCTATAGAATGCTTTGTGGTTGTCTTTAGAATCAGTGGTGATTTTGTGTTTGTAACTAGCTTTGGAGGATTTTATGAGTGGTCTCCGCTTCTTACTGAGGCTGACCAGGGAGTTCCTCCAATCATGGGATTTTACTCTTTTTTGCAACAGTTTCTTTCTTCTGTTGTAGAGTTTGTTTATGGCAGGGGACCACCAGATTGGCCTCCTTTTTTTTGGAGGATAGCAGCTTGGTTCTGTTAGGGATTGCACGATCCATGCACTCGTGTAAGTGCTTATAAAAAGTGCATTTGTGTAGGATTAAGCAGTCGTACTTCTATTGTCCGTCTGCATGGGTGTCGTGAGGTTTGCCATTTCTGTCTTAAGCTTGAAGTTGGCTTTGGAGAAAATTTTTATGGTGATTCCCCTAATGGGGGTGGGGCAGGATGTGGATGTCTAGGGTGATTAGCTTGTGGTCGGATCTGGCCAACGAGGAATTGACCTCCAGTGTGGAACACCGGTTGCCCATGTTGGTAATGACCAGGACTAGGATATTTCTGCCCCTGGTGTGGGTGTGGATAAGCTGATCCAAGGCATTGGAATTTATGAATTCCAGAAAACATTGAGGAAAAGAGTTGGTACATGAGTAGTTTTCCAAGTTAATGGGGTAGTTTTAATCGCCCATTATTAGGGTGTTAGGTTGTACCCTAATATTTTCCAGTGTATCAATAATTGAGGAGTGGGAATCCTGGAGCATAGTGAGGGATCTGTAGCAAGCTACAATTTGGATTGCGGTCTTGCCTAGAGTTAGCTGCACTTGGATAATCTTGGATGCATTATGCTGAGCAACTACCCTGGAGGTGTGGATATCTTTAATGAATATGGACATGCCTCTGCCTTTAGTGTTTCGGTCTAGGTTAGGTGGCCGAAAGGTGTGGTATGAATTATAGCCTGGTAATGCAGGGGTGCTCTCTGGAGCCTTGAACCAGGTCTCTGTCAATGCACAGATGTCGATGTTCTCCATTTTAAGGAGTGCCTTGAATGAGTGCATTTTGAGGTTTAGACTTCTAGCATTGAGTAGCATTACCCTCAGATTTTGCATGCTTGTACCTGTTACGGTGGTGAATTTGTCATTTGAACCTTGCCTAAAAAAGGCACTATAGGGGTAGCAAGACCCTTAGCCAGTATCCGGAATCCCAAGGGTGACAGATGCAGGCCATCTCTGGAAAAGCATTGTGGTCTGTCGATCATGTCATCCCAGGCAGACAGATACTGGATCCCCTTAGAATGGCAGCCATTTGTTGAAATCAGTCATTTTGTTCTTGTACTGTGGTATCATTCTGGGTGATGGCAGGATGCTACTCAGGGCTAGGGTCATACCTGCCTGGGCTTAAAGATCGGCAGCTCCTCCGTGTCTTTTTTCATGTAGTCCAGGGAGGTACGTCTCATATCATTCATACCAACATAGCATCAAACCGTGTATTCTCACAGTTTATATACTGGATACCACTGGACCACTGTCAAGCAGCAGGAAGAATGTAATATGTTCCTTATTTAAAGAGTGAACTAAAACAATGAGTAAAAAGGTCACACAGGAAAACCAGTAGGTTAAAAACACAAAAAGAAAAATCTAGCAGAGACACCTTATATTCTTAAAGGGTAATTTGCATATATCCCATGTTGCCTCTGATGCAGGAGGTTTAAGGTATCACACAGTGGAAAGTCTATTTAAAGAGTGAAGTAAAAAGGGGAAAAGGTTTTGAACACTGCACCTTTGACACACAAAGCAGTGGAATTAACCCACTGTGCTAGCTCATCATTTAATATTGCAAGTTGTTTTATTTTATTTTATTTATTTTTTTGTGCATAATATGAGTTTGGTAATTCTGATTTATTGCATTATTCAGTGACTGCAACAGTCAATGAATTACAAGGGACAGGGCACTACAACATGAGGGAGAGACTGTTGAGAAAGATTGGTGTGTGTCTGTGTTGGGGGAATGACTTCAGGACAAATTTGGAAGGAAAAGTAGATGACACCAGGAAAAATTTAACTATGACTCTGAATCATTTAATAGATTAACAGGTCTAGTGTCACAACACACCTTATGAGCATTAAGGATAATGAAAATCTAAAGTCTGGCATTACTGACTGACTGTAAGAATTTGTGATTTATGTAAGTAGTGATATAATGCACCTAGTGTCTCTCATTTATTTTTATCAATGCAGGGGCAAGTAAGAGGTATGTCGATCGGTGTGTATGCATGTATGTTTTTGAATGTGTGCAAGAGTGTAGGATAGTAGATGAGGGGAGGTGCCTGTGACAATTCTATGCATGGACTGCCAGTTTTAACTACCACAGGAAAATGCTGATTTACATTTGCAGTAGTTAAGGGCAATTCAAAGACATGTAAATTAGCTTATCATGTTGTCTTTCCTAATTGTGGCTAATACATGTCTAAACCGCAAATTCCTACAATATCATATAAACAGCCCCATTTGGCCACAGCTCTCACCACCAGTGGTGGAGTTAATTCTGAATCCCTGGCCTCGTGTATATTCTTAACCTATTCTGGCCAATGTTTGGTAGCCACTGACATGCCCATACAAAACTATGAAGTAAAGACCTTTTCAAATAGTTGCACTTAAATGAGTGATTTCTAATATATTGGGGTCATTTGATGTGTGAGAAGCTAGAAGTGGTAAACAAGTGGTTAATAAATTTAGTTTAAAAATAGGGTTTCCTTATGTACAGAATCACACTGCCCCAGAGGACAATACAGTTGTGTAAGCAAATTTACTATAACAGTAGATGTCCTAATAGATCACTTTTACTACCCAATTAGTCATATTCTTGGCAAGATATAATGCAAATAGTTGAGACTACTACAACAGTGATCTAATGCTGAACATAGTTCAGATCAGTGGAGAACCATAGTAGTGATATCCTGCGTAACTCTGCTGACTTGTTTATAGATGTATGATGACTGCCAAGAGAATATTGAATATAAATTAATCCTGATGGGGTCTCAATGGTCTAGGCTTCCATTAAATCTTCTGCAACACTCAGATGTAGAAAAGGAGCTGAAGTTAATTGTAACCTTAAATGTCATTAAAGATTAGAGAAAATAGAATGAGTTTATAGCATGGTCACTGTGAAGGAAAACACTTGTATTTCTGTTGATCTCACTAAAGGAACAGAATGATTAAAAGAGAGCATTGCCCTTTGTTTGTAGCTGAAACATTGTTTTTGGTAGTACCGAATATTAACTGTTTCCTGATTAGTAGATGTCAGACAGGGTTTGGATGAAGTAAGATAAAGCAGGCTCCAAATCCTATACATGTAATATGTTAGTAGAAATGTAAAGATTCCTTACACTTCTGTTTTATCAGCATGAGAAGCATTCCAAAGAGCTGTTGCCAAAATAATTGAAGGCTTGGAAGATGTGGTAAACATAATTAATGAGCCATTAGTGTGAGTTCACACATGAGACTAGCACATCAGAAGACTGATAAACCTGCTGAATATATTGAAATGGAATTATTTCAAGTTAAATAAGAACAAATAGTGACAAGTGTAAAGTACATGGACCATATTCTAAAGTCTGGGAATCTGAAATGTGGTCCAGAAAACATTTGTGTAAATCTGTAGGCCAGAAGACAAGCAAACATTACAATGTTTTCTGGGAATGATGTAGTATCTTGCAAAGTGTGCGCTAATAAATCTGAATACTGTGCTACAAAAAAAAAAAAAAAGCTGTTAGAGCAAGATGTGTTGACAGCGGAGCTGTGATTAAGAAAATATTTTGAAATTCTAAAGAAATGAGTTACAGATCTCCAGTGTTAATGTACTGTGGTGTGAATATACCAGTTGTACAAGTAAATGCAAGGCAGAATGATACAAGTATTGTCAACCTACAAGAGAATAGGCCATTTGCCTGTGGGCTAAAAGCAGTTACAGAGGAAGAAGATGTATGCTAAGATAGAATATGAATTATTTGCAATTGTGTATGGATGTGAAAATTTTGATGACTATGTTTAGGATAAATAAATTTCAGGTAGAAACAGACCACAGACACTTGCAAAGCTATTATAGGTTCATAGGTAGTTATTAAGCATTCATTGCAGGAGACCATTAATGAGCCTAGCTCAGATTTCCAATTGCCCCAAAGCACTGCTTCATTAAATCACTTGCCCAACATCACACAGTAAGCAAGTAAAGGTGAACAGATTCAAATGCTGTACCCATGGAACAGGAAACAGATAGTTACAAGTCAGAGCTTTAGTCCTCTGTACTAACTGCCTGTCTCCTCAGGCCTCTGCTGAAAAGGGGTTTTCTGACCAGTTGGTGTTTCTCAGTAAAGTAAACAAATGCTAGTTAGTAAGTAAATAAATAAACCAAACTGATATACATGACCAGTGTGATTAGTACGCTGAAGTCTAAATTCTTGACACAATGGATAGCTGATGTCATATATGACAGCATTCCACGGTACACAAGCCAGGAATTTTGAACATTTATGCATGAATGGGAAATTAGACAAAATGCTTGGTTTACATTATCTACAATTTGATGGACAGGTTGACAAAACTATCCAAACACTGAAGAATCTCATGAAACAGTGATGTAGCAAAAGTTATGAAGATTATCATTTCTCAAAGACTCTGGCCTGTCATCAGCTGAATTGTTGATGTGCAGAAGGGGAAAAGCAGACTTCCTAACTCAACTACATTGCTAATGCTGGGAAATCAACAGAAAGTAAGGTGAATGCAGAGACAGAAAACATTACTGTAATAAGAATTCCAGAAGACTTTCTGATTTACACTTTGAAGTTTGTTGGCCATTAAGTAATAATGTAGGAGCCATGGGAAAGTGCACAGTCTGAATCTGAACTAGTTAGTAAAGCAGTCAAAGAGCCTTTTTTTTTTTCATTTGATAGTATGGTATGTAGAAGTGCATAAAATTCTAGAAGACAGAAATATCAGTGTCAAAGTTATGGAATAATGAGTAACCAGAAATGTCGGAACCAGTCCTTTTGCAACAAGAGACCATGATAAATATGGCACTAGAATAAAGAGAGAGAGAGTATGAAGTCTGTGAAGTTGTCTTCATATTAAGTTATATTGTAGTAAGAGCTGTACAAAAGAAAAACGCAGTTCTCCATTACAAGTTGCCCTGTTTAAAATTTTCAGGTATGGTAGACTAGTGAATAAATTATATAAATAGTTAGGCTGTTTCAGTTATAAAAAGATCTGAAGGGCTGAAAAGGTACATTATTAAAAATTACTATTTTCTACATGTAACGGGTAAAAATGCTCCTCTTTGAATGAGTCAAATAAGATTTTTTTTTTATCATGAGCAAAAAATACATGGCAAATACTTTCTCATAACTGAATATTAGAGATTTGTTCAGAACAAACAGCAAGTTTTGATGGCTGAATTTAAGTTAAAGAATTTTATGAAAGGCGAAATTATACTTGTAGATTCTGAGGTTTGGAAAAAAACAAAAAAAAAGAAGGCTGTTGGTGCCTTCCACTCCATTGGCACCATCCACAAAAAAGGCCCAGTCTTCATTTCCTTTAGAACTCTTGGAACCAACCAACTACTGTATTAAAACTTTGTTCCTCAAAGGACCTATAGAACGGAGTTTATCGGATCGGACAGAGTCTTCAGCACCTAGCGTTCGATGCAGGAGCATTTTGATTTTTTGACACTGAAACTTTTGGTGCAGACATCTCTAACCATTATCAACAATTTTGATACCATGTAAACAAATTGAGGAGCCATCCATTATGGATCTTCCACAGGCATCATATTTACCTTCTATCGACCCTCTTTGCAAGAAGACTTCCTTCACCCTTTTTGGAAAGGCCAAAATTGCCTTCCACACTTTGTCTGTTCCACCAAGAGTTTAACTGAAGATGATGTGGAGAGGCTGGTGAATAAGATAACTTGGGCAAGAGGGTTGTCGGGTACCTCTTCAGCCCCAACCCCCTCTGGTATGGGAGCCGATTCTTTCTTTAACCCTCAGGTTTTCCTCCTCTGACCCTCCAGGATTTTTTCCTTTGACTTCTTTGGAGGCATCAGAGTTTGCAGCTCTAATTTTTTTTGGAACTATCTCTGCATCTTGGAGCTTTGGCATGGATCAGCTCGGCTCCAAATCCTGTATTGGAGGCTGTCTCCTCAGAGTGGGGAGTGACCACTGTTCCGAGGCAGTCTTTCTCAGTTCCAGGCTCCCTTCCCTCTTTGGGGGGACCAGCTTTTGAGACCATTGAGGGAGCTGTGACTACTGCAGTCAGACAGTCGGCCCCTTCCACTTTGGAGCCAGTGTCAATTTCCTCCTCACACCCAGATATTTATCCTGCACTCCAACTGAGTCAGTAAGGGCCAAAACTGCAGGAGTCTCAGATAACAATTCTCTCCTCTTCTGATACCTCCCCAGATCACCCCACTGAGGAGGTCCCTAAGAAGAAAAAGTGCAAGAGGAAGCACTGGTTTTCCTCAGAGGAATCATCAAAGACACTGACTTTGATGAAGGTGAGGGATCCCCAAGATCACCTCCCTGATGTCTCCTTTGGAGACATCCTGGAAATACTGAAACAGAGAGGTGACTGGAAGTCCCAAAATCCCTCTTCTGAGAAGTCTGTGTACCTGCAGGCCTTTGACACTCAACCCGTCCCTCTTGGGTGACCCCACCTACTGACAAGATCATTCAGTTGATCTCTCAGCGGGTATGGAAGGCCCCTGACACTATTGAACCTATCTCCAGGAGACCTGACAAAATTTTGTCTGCCTCTGAAGACAAACAGTTTTGGGCCAAAGGATTAGTTATTGATGACATGGTCATGGTGGCAGCCACAAAGAAGAAACTGACCAAAGAGAGTTCCTCTGTCCATCCACCCACCAGAGTGTCTCTGGTGTTGGATAGGTTTGGGAAACAAGTTTATGCTTCATCAACCTTTGCCTTAAGGTTGTTGAATTTCTTGGCACACTTCACCAGACTTCAATGGGATCTGCTCAAGGAGTTATCAGATACCCTTGCAGGAACCATTTCTGAGGACGTCCAAGAAAAGGTGGCTTCCCAGTTGGCTACCCTGGAGTCTGTGTCCAAATCGCCCATGAGGCTCATCACTCATGCAATCAAAGGGACCACCAGAGCAGTGGGTTCAGGCATTGCCATTAGGAGACACACTTGGATCCACTTATGTGATTTTGTGGAGCCATTTAAGTCTTCATTCATCAGTGCACCTTTTGACAGATTGTCCCTGTTTGGTCCAAAAGTTAGAGAAACTTTATCCAGGTGTGAGAAAGATGGAAAGACCTTTCTGTTGTGGGTGTACATTTTTCCACTCCTCAATGACCATTCTCTGGAAATCAGAGAAACAGTGGTTCAAACGTCCCAAGGGCCTTTCAGGAGACATGTGAAAGTAGTTCTATGGAAGTTCAGTGGAAGATTCAGCCGCGTGGCAGAGGTGACCCACAAAACAGGCTTTCAGGGATTCTTTCTCTGGTAAATTCTGCCAGCACTCCTGAAAGGAGGCCCGATTGTCTTCCTCTGGAAGAAGTCAGAGGACACTTATCCCTGCACCAAAATGCCTGGCTACAAATAACATGGATGCTTGGGTGCAGAGGATTATATCCAGAGCTATACAATTCCCTTTTCTCTTCCTCTTCCCATATGCAAGAAAATCCACAATGTTACACCCAGTCAGAGGAAATAAGCAGTTCTAGAAATCCAAAAACTGCTAGAAAAAGAAGTCATCCAAGGGGTCCCACAAGGCCAGAGAGAGTCCAGAATTTACTCAAGATTCTTTTTAATGCCAAAAAAAGACAGGGGACCAGAGGCTGATCTTGGATCCAAGTGTACTGAACAAATCAGTTTGCCAAACCAAATTCCTGATGGTCACAGTCCATTCTTCCATCTTTGAAAAAAGATGATTGGATGTGCTCAGTACATCTTCAGGGTGCATACTACCATATAAAGATGGAGAAATGATCCGGAAGATTCGACTGTCGAAGCCACACAAAACAAGGTAGCAGCTCCTGGAACAACTAGTAGACATGGTGCAATAGATGGTAACCAACAGTAAACACTTCCAACAAAGAAGAACGTATAGCCCAAAGGTATCAAAAATGTCATTTAATCCACAAAATCAAGCCCCCAGAGTGTTTATCAAGTGTATGGCAGTAGTAGCAGCAGCTCACTTGCAACTGCAGGGATTCTGAGTATTTCTGTATCTAGATGATTGGCTCATTACCTCTCCAATCAGGTGTCAGTTAATAAAAGCAAGAGACCATGTACTTCATGTTTGCTCTTATCTAGGATTAACTGTAAATTACAAAAAGCCAAAATTAACCCCATCTCAGAATTTAGAGTTCATAGGAGCCACTCTAGATAGTCATACTTCCATAGCTTCTCTTCCCTGTGAGATTACAGAAAATCAGAGTTCAGGTACAGAAGCTAATCAGCAACAGAAAAATGTCTGCTGTCTTAGTCCACCAAGCTCTGGGGTCCTTGGCTGCAGCTATTACTCTAGTTCCTTTAGCAAAATACCACATGACGATACTACAGTGGTTGCTAGCATCTCAATGGCCAGTGCTACACCAATTAATGTCAGACCTGATTTCGATCACCATTCTTTGCAGAAAAGATTTAGCTTGGTGGATGCATTCCAAAGATATTCTTCTTGGCTGTCCCTTTGTCCCTTCATAGCCCCAAGCTGTAGTGCCCACATATGCCTCCCAGATGGGGTGAGGGGGCATTATCTGGGCACGACTGTCCAAGGCACTTGGTCCCCCTCAGAGGCCAACTTGCATATCAGTGTTCTGGAGCTAAGAGCAGTGCTTTTAGCATTGCAAACATTTCAAACTGCTCTTCCTTCACAAACAATTGCGATTCAAATAGACAAATATGTTGGTGGTTTTGTTCATCAATGAACAGGGGGGAACCAGATCATACCCCCTTTGTCGAGAAACTCTCAGAGTGTGGCAGTGGACAATGTCTTCCATCTGCTTTCTGATAGCAATGCACATTCACGGGAGTTCCAATGTGATAGAGGACAAACCAAACAGGTGTATTCTCCTGACTCATGAGTGGTGTCTCAGTCGAAAAGTGATGAAAAGGATTTTCCATCAATGGAGCCAGCCTTGCTGCGACCTATTTGCCTCTTCCCTAAATAACAAGTGCAGCAACTACTTTGCCCTGATCTCCCCTCTGGAGGAATCACTGAGAGATGCTCTTCTCCACATTTGGCACTCCAAAGTGCTGTATGCCTTTCCCCCAATTCCACTAATCCCAAATTTCCTACAGAAAGCTATTAGGTTGAAGAGCAAAGTAATCCTCATTGCACCTTATTGGCCTCAACAAATATGATTCCCCCTTTCTCTGGCCTTACTGATTCATCGACCTTGGACTTTAATTCTGGACTCACCTCAAGAGCTTCTATCACATCCAGAGGGATTAATCCATCTGAACATTGTGAACCTCAAGCTGACAGCTTGATTTCTCCAGTTCCGTTAATAGCCAGGCATCCCTCACTCTCTTCCCCGGTACGTCATATACTCTTAGCCTCTCACAAGGCAGCTACCTATAAGCTCCATGCTAGTAAATGGAAGAGGTTTACCTTTTGGGCTCATAATAACAGTATTGATCTTTTTTCAGCGCCCATCAATAAAGACCTAGAATTTTTAGCTTCACTTTTTAAAGCAGGTGCTTCCCAGTCTATTATAAAAATTAAATTAGCTGCTATTTCAAATTTCCATAATGGTTTTTAAGACTCCTCTTTGGCTTCTCATAAGCTTTGCAAGGCCTTCTTAAAAGGAATCTTCTTGCTAAAACCACCTTACAAAGATCCCACTTCACCTTGGGGATCTCAACTTAGTGCTACAAGCCATTGTTCAACCTGCTTTTGAAACTTCAACTGAATGCAATCTAAAATTTTATCCTGGAAAACTATATTTTTAGTGGCAATAACTTCAGCCAGAAGGATTTCAGAAATGCAAGCTTTATCATGTAAACCTCTTTACCTGATTTTCCATAGTTTCACTGAGAACCAATCCTTCCTTCCTTGTCTAAAGTGGTGTCAGAGACCAGAATCAATCAGATGTAATTTACCAGTATTTTTTCCCAATGTTACTAACAAAGATGAATACTGCTTATGTTTAGATGTTCACAGACGATTATGTTTCTGTCTACACAGAACTAAGAATTTAAGAAAATCCGACTATTTGTATCATTTTCATCTACAAGACTTGGCCAAACCAGTCAGCAAAGTGATGCTAGCCAGGTGGCTCAAAGATTGTATTTCTTTTATCTACAATAAAAAGAAAATGAAGTTGCTTAGACCTTTAAAGACGCATTCTACAAGAACTGTAGCTACTTCAGCAGTTTTTCAGTCTAGAGTTTGTGTGGATGATGTCTGTTGGGCTTCCCCTTGTACTTTTATCACTTATTACAAATTGGATTTGGTCTCCAGTGGAAGAGCGTCATTTGGTTCAGTAGTGCTCAGGAATATAATTTCTTAAGAAGGTTAAAGGTTGCTGGGGACTCTGTCCCATATGTCGAGGATAAAATGAAAATTTACATCATCAGATAAAGAAGTTAAGTACTCGCCTAACATTCCATCTGTATTGCCCATTTTCATTTACCCTCGACTCCCCTCCCACCTTCCCCCAGCCCTTGAAGTTTTTGGTGGAACCGGATATTGGACACACATCACTTTTTGTTATTGTTATATGGTCCAGGATATGGTCTCTGTGAAGGTTTTTGGGGATTATTCTTTCTGTCTGTCTTTCAACAAACTTGATCTGAGGTAACTAGGAGAGGAGCATTGTGGGTAAGGGTTAGGATCAAGAGTTTTGGGCTTTCACGAGCTGTAGTAATGGCCGAGTTGGATCTGAGGCTCGGAACCAAACCCATATATCGAGGATAAATGAAAATGGACAACACAGATGGAATGTTATGGTGAGTACATAACTTCTTTTTTCATTCCATTAAATGACATAGGGCAGGATTCACGAAGCCTCCATGTAAGAGGTACAAGGCTTACATGGAGGCTGCAGTTAGACGGTGTGACGTCAGCATGTCATGCATATGCATGAGGGCATGCTGAATCACACCTAAGGCTTACACGGTCCGTGGAAGACAGTAGGGGGCGTGTCCGTAAGCTGAGCCCTGCAAACGGACACGCCCCCAGAAGAGTAAAAGTGCCGAAAGTAAACCCCCCACGACAGAGTCCATGGAAATATGAATAAACACAACACAACACATGCCCCCACAGACTATGAACATAAAATATTTAAATGAACATGTTATATTTTTTTTTAAATTGTAAAGATGTTTGCCCGTGAGTGTGCTCGTTTGCACGGGTGTGCCCGTAGCTTAGCCACAGTTAGCAGTAAGTGGAAAAGCATATAAGAACTAATTATGCAAAGTAAGCCAAAAAGCAATAGCGTAGTGGTAGAGACGTCGGCTGAAGAGCAGGCAGTCATGGTTCGAGACCCCACAACATCAATTTTTATTTTTAGTGAAATAAGCACGAAACAAGTCCCTGACATATATGTACACATATAAAATTATATTTTATGTAAAATGTAATGAAATGGGCCATTTATTTTGAAGAAATGTGAGATAAAATAATAAAAAATGCAAGATGTGCCTATAGCTGAGCTACAGTTTAACAAGTTGAGTGCATCTGCCCGTAGGTGAGCAGTGGTTTAACAGGTGTAAAATGAGTGCCCGTAGGTGAGCAGTGGTTCAACAGGTGCAAAATGAGTGTCCGTAGGTGAGCAGTGGTTTAACACGCTGAAACTGTGTGCCCCTAGCTGTGCTGAGCGTAATATGTGTGCTGACAGCCAAATGAAGCATAAACCAGCGTAATCCATTTGCGCGGAGCTGCGCGCCGTGCCAACAAGCTAACTGACTGGCAACGTTGAGCAAGCTGTAACAAAACTGCCTTTACACAGACACACCTCCTAGCCTGTGTAGACAGTCATAAAATATAAAAAGCAGTGGCCAGGTTCGAACCCAGGGTACCATGCACCATAGTCAAGGTACTAAACCACTAAGCCATGACAGCTGTACTTAGAAATGCAGTAATAGCAAATATATAGGAATGAATAGAAAGAGGAGCATGACAAAGCAGGTTTTGTGAAGCTGATACAATTCCAAAATGGCCAATCACAGATAAGTGCGGGAAAAACGGCATATATAAGCCCCATAGGCGGGAATACACAGCATAACCGATTGTAGAACTAACTTGCAGCCAGAATGTCAGGAGTAGGTGAGGGTAGTTTCTTTCGAGCACAGAGGTGGGGCGTTGAGGAGTCCAAATATATGGTTTGACTCCTTGTCCACAATCATAAGGCCCAACTCATGCAGGGCCAGGTCCTGTGGGGAGCATATAGGGCTGAGGCGTGGGACCGGTTGGCTCATGATCTTACCAGTGCCACAGGGATTCCAAGGACTGGTGAGCAGGTCCGTCACCACCATGCGGACCTGAAGAGACGCAAGCAGGACCAACTGAACCTTTGGATCCAGGAGGCCCGGCAAATGCCCAACGCCCCACTACTGAGTAAGTTACATCTAATTATGTATGTAAGAAATTAACCTAGCTGATATTATGGAGATGTGTATTCCAATATTACTTTATTTATATTACAGCTGCAGGTGTCCGTTCTGCGAACCGCAGAGCCTATGGCGATAGGCTGGTGCGGTTGCGCCACCAGGCAGGTCAGTAATCCTCTCCCTGTAACTGTAAATAAATATAAAAGTATGACAGTTAGCAAACTAGTGCAGTGTAGTCACTAAGTAATAAAATGTGCAAGTAACAGTGTAAGAGTGTTTGCAAGTATTGTTTGATTACAAAAGTGTGTTGCAGTCTGTAATCCAAACAGAAAAATTAAAATGTCTGAAATAAAGTCTGAAATAAAGATGTCCCACCTGTAATATAATAGTGCACAACCTGCAGCAGGCTGAAAAGTACAGCTGCAGAAGATGAGCAAAACACATGTGTGAAATATATCCCTGTTGAAATACTGAAACATGACAGAAGTGAGACTGTTGGAAAGGATTGTAATAACTACAGTTAAAACATGTCAATAAAGCCTAGAAGTAAGTACCATCCTGAATTGTAAAAATAAAACAAGTGAGATAGTGTAAGAAAGAGCAATGAATTCACCAATAAAGTAGTAATAACTCCTGAATAAAGTATACTGCAGTCAGTACAGAATTAAATGAATGCGACAAGCAGAACCAAACTGCGAAATGTGTTCAAAATGTTCCTGCAGCTGGAATGTGTATCCCAAAATCTGGATATGTTGCTCTCAGTCTGCAATATGCAGATAGTATGATTGTCTGAAATACCAAACATCCACAGTTGTCTATAGCTATATAAAGCAAATGTAGCAGGATGATGTAGCTGAAAAGAGCCAGATATGAACGTGTATGAATAAAAATGAAAATGTATATTGATGTAGCAGTAACATTCCTATCACCAACTTGAAGTAGTTATCACATAGGAAACTGTAGGTAGAACTGTAGTGTGTATATATCTTCAGCTATTAGAAATGTACAGCATATGTATTGGTATTTAAAGGTGTTAATTATATTTTCTGCACCCTACCCTATAACCATATATAATCCATTCCACGTGAAATTGGTGTGTGCAATCACAATTAACACCCCTGGACATTTGTCCTGTTGGGTCATACATATTTGCATGTATGTTGATGCATCTGCCCTGTTCATACATCCAAACCTGATGGCCTGTTGCCATCAATCAACCCTGCATGTTGTTGGACTGTGTATTGCTGTTTAAATTATGCATGTGTTATGCTCGCTGTTCAGTGGTGTGAATATCTGGGTGTTTGGTTAATGGGAATACTAATGCATGCTGTTACAACTAATTGTGAATGGTATTGTATGTTACTAACCTAAACTGTCATGACATAATGCAAAACATAGGATGACAGGGAAGGCGGGTTCCAGCTGACCCTCCTCTCCCACCTCAGCTGACGAGTGCACCTGGCAGTAGTGCCCAGGCTGGACCCTCCTCCGGTGGCCCTGTGCCACCTGCGGGTGGAAGCGCTGCAGGGGATGGGGCTCGTCCCCCCTCTGCAAGTGTGGCCAGAGGAGAACCACCACTCACCCTCCGTAGCGCCCGGACTGTGGTGCGTAGGAGATCCAGGAAGCTGTTCGTGGGCCCCTACGCCAGCTTGAGGCACAGGTGGCACAACTAATGGGCATGCCTGCTGCCCGGCCTACACAGCTCCCAGCACAGCCCTGTCCTGGGCAGTGAAGGCACAGTGGCAACTGCCCATGGGTGGGGATATCAGTTCCACTGTTGCCATCTGTGGGCTCATGGGCTCTGGATATCCAAACATCCATCCCCGTCAATTGTGTAACCCCCCCACATGTCATACACCACCCCTGTATGCGTCTTGTTTGTCTTGTCTGTTGACCTACCCAACCTACCTCCCCAGCTATACCGACTTCCTTTACCTGACATACCACTCTCACCTGAAAAAAAAAAAAAAGGGCACTCTGTACCCACAAAAATTACGCCCCATACATAGCTGCCCATTTTGCACACATGTCTGCTGGACATGGAAACTGTCAATTACAATTGGCTGTACAACAAGTATTATTGTTGTCCTTACACCTCTCTCAGGGGTGGAAGGTTTCAAATGTCACACCAAATTACAAACATATGCACAGCTGTTGCTGATGAAGAAATGGGCAGCTATGGGCCTTACCTACATCCCTCCTGCAAAACCCAAGCTTGTTTCCCTACTGTCTTACCCTCTTTGTGACCCCTTTTTCACCACTTTCCTGTCTCCCCATTTTCATTTCTTTCAAAGAAAATAGCACAGGTGTGCGCACGAGTAAGCACTTTTAAGCGGTTGTAAGCGGGTGTGCACAGAGCTGAACGCCAGTGCGCATGCGTGAGCTCCGCGCAAACCAGCACTAACCCAGTTACAACTGCTTAAAAGTGCCTTAGTCACTCTGAATGACAGGTCCTGTAGTCTGCTCAAAAGCAAAATAAAATCCCACTGTCAGTCCCGAACCCAGGACCTTGGAAATAGTAGTCTGCATTACTTACCACAAAGCCATGACTGTTATATAAGAACATTGTGCTACAATAAATATATCATGTAATAGTAGGAATGAATGTAAAGGGAATATAGGATGTGTAGTACACAAAGCATGTCATGTATATTTACTGTCAAATCTAGTGGATTTCTATAATAGTAGTGTGTGAACAGAAACAGCCATGCTAGTTGGTAGCTAGTAGGTAATAATGTCATTGTAGCACCTTGCAAGCCACACACATACTCACAGCAGGATAATCACTGCCCATACCCCACAACCTGTTACAGTAACACATCCAGACCAAGTAATAAAATACGTGGAGCAAAAGGCCAAAAACTGGGACACATTCCAAATAATGTTACAACAAACTTAGACAGTTCAGAGAATAGCAGGTTCTGCATTTTGTTGGATGTTTGGAAGGGTATGAAGTCTGAAACTTAAATGTTTGTCACTATATTCTGACTTGAGCCCAGAGTGATTTGCCAGAAAGAGCTGTGCATGAGATATTTACCAAAATATGAGGCAGAAATGTGGACAACCTGCAAATATCTGTACACTTGAGAGGTCTCACACTGCCATATTTGAATAGTTAAGAGCCTAGACATAGCAACAGTGACTGAGTTACAGGGATGCCCCACAGACTCCATGTGAAATGTACAAACAGTAGGCAGAAAGGTGTTACAACACATGCAATGGGTAACTATGAAGTCCTGAAAGTATGCACCACTTGCACGGCAGAAATAGTGTAGTAATACATATGCTCATGCTATCCCACAGTCACAACTGCAGAATACCAGACAATTTAATGGGTGTACCCCACTGATATGTACCATTCCATGAGGCAGATAACAGATGCACCTGAGAGTCTCTGGGGCCTGCTCAGCAGCATAATCAAATACCCTAATAGATGTCAAGGCCCACACCATGGCCAGACCACACTGCATGCTGTAACACCCTAGCAGATATAGCAAGCATTCCAAGGTGTGAATGTACATGGAAAATAGGAAAGCCGCAGCAGCACACTACAGTCAAGACACCTAGCAGGCATACAAGTAGTGACTGTAAAGGGCAAATATTGAAGCCATAGCAACAAAGTGCAAGAGCCACTGCTATACACCAGTTACACCACATGTCGCACAGGAAAGCACACATACCCACATTAACTGTAGTAGTAGTCTTAGGTGTCAGTGTACATACACACTTAGTACAGGAAACTGGAGAAATGAATGGAGAAATGTTAATCTACAACAAAGCCGGAAATATGAGAGAGATACTAACCTTTACACTCACAGAACAGTATCCACAGCATACCAGCATGGTCCCTGCCCTTAAAATCTGAAAGGGCTATGCCTATCTCACATACCTTTTTATAGCACTGTTCTGAAATCACAGTGAGAACTGCAATCAGTACACAACTGGCTGCATGCAATTAGCAAATGCTGGCTAACAATTGGTGCAGAGGCCATCACATGGACATATGCAGATACCTACAAAAGCATGCTGTACTCCCAGTCCACACATGTAATACTTTCATTGCACCCTGTGGAGGTAGTGAGAGACAGAGAGAGAGAGAAACAGAGAAAAAAAATTAAACATACACAAACAAAACTGGTCAGCAACAACCACCTGAAAGCTGACAACTGGCAAGTGGAGCAGCAGGACACAAAACCATACGGCAACACAAGCAGCTGTGACAAACACAGGTAATGTAAAGTAATACTATAAAAGTCTACATACTGTGAACCCTCCATATGTGTCATTGGTCTGTATCCATATGTATATGAAGATGTGCAAAGGGCAGGGGACATACAGTCACTATCAGTGAAGGCTGTACATACATTTGTATGTGAGAGCATCTATGTGCACATATCAATGTAGGTTGAATGTAGGTTGTAGTGCAATGTACAAAGTAGGTTTCACAATTATGTATGTTTAGCAGTATGTTAGTGTATGTATACAGTTTTATAAACAAACATGTTGATATACCTATCTATCGTATGGATACGTATGTATGTCAATGTATGTATGTATGTGTATATATATATATATATATATATATATATATATATATATATATATAATATGCATATATGTATACATACATAGAGAGAGATGTAGGAATACATAGACAGATGTAGATAGATAGAATATGTAATACACACATACAGATATAGATATATGTAGATACATATACATAGACAGACAGATCTGACTATCTACAGGTATGACTGTATATGACGATCTCACACTCCCCCTGTCCCACCCCCTCTGTCACTCTCACCCCCTCTCTGTCACACACCCCCCTCTCTCCATATCAATAGCAATATATGTACATCAGTATATATATGTGTATATGTATACAGACATATATATATATATATATATATATATATATATATATATATATATATACAGATACCTATATATATATATATATATATATATATATATATATATAAAGAGAGAGAGAGATGTATATATATATTATGAGTGAGGCACATGTGTACAGATGTATTGCAACAGGTGCCTGGTGACAAAGGCATGGAGTGAACACCAGTGTCAAAACTGGAGTACCATACCCCATTTCAAATCACCTACACCAGTAACCACCAGATATATGATTAGCTGCCCACCACTGCATGTGTCAGGGGTGAACAGGGTCATAAATGTGTACAATAGTCCCCC
This sequence comes from Protopterus annectens, assembly GCF_019279795.1. NCBI lineage: Eukaryota > Metazoa > Chordata > Ceratodontiformes > Protopteridae > Protopterus > Protopterus annectens. The sequence continues at coordinate 429,894,901 of NC_056748.1, read as the reverse complement.
CAATGATATTCACAGTGGCACACATCCTGGAATACCTGCACATGGTATGTGTCAGCAGACATGGTGTGTCAGCTACGGACATGTAGGTCAGTGTACCCCTCCACACCACATAATGGCTACCATGGTGTGCACCTCACATGACAGCTACAGATATGGAGAAGGACACAGTGACATGTACAACACTGTGACAATGCACTCAAACACATTACCAATGCACAGTGACTGACAACACCACAGAGTACACGCATACTACCCACATAGAGGTTGCCACTCCTGGATTTACATACTTAAATCAAACCCATGACAGATGTCCAACAACCATAATAACACCTCACACCATCCACAACCTAAATGACTGCTGTGTGTCGTCCGTGCCACTGCAATAGAGAGCACATGGTGGAGGTACAGGTTCCTACCCACAGATAAGACATACCCTGCAATAAACCACACAGTGTTAAAAAGCAAGACTCCTCATGAGTACATGTCACACTTACCCCTGCTGAATGTTAGTCAGATAGGTAATATGCCATATGAGTCACCCTGTGTAACTGTTTGACAGCAGCAGGTACCATCACATCACGTGTCACAATGGTCAGGGTAGCAGAACAGTATGCTGCTGTAGTCCCAGGGGCAATAGCATATTGTATAGTATTGTATTGTAATGTATTGTATTGTGTTGTATTGTATTGGTATGTAGAGGTGCCTCCTTCGTGGAGTGGAACCACTGCTGCTGTGCGCCAGTGTACAGGTACATATCCTGTAGTCAGGCTAGTGTTACATAGCACTTCTATATGTGTGTTTAGCTCCTCTTGGAGTTCATGTAGCATGCAACCGGGGATGCCATCAGGTCCCATTCATGTTGTGTATTCTGCTTTCCTGAGGGCGGCTCTCACCTGGACATCTGTGATGACAGGGAGGTTACAGTCAGCTGGGATCACTGTCTTATTTTGGGGGAGAGGGGGGGGGACCTGCACTGAACCTGTCTGCCACAATGTTGCCAATATTTGTGGGTTCAGTGAATTATTTGTTGTGTACTAACTATGAGCATAGTGGAGGGTTTCTGACCAGGTTGCTAACATAACTGAAGAAGGCCTTGTGGTTATCTGTAGTCTCCCTGTTGATTTCCCTCTCAAAGTTGCCCATGGATGTTTGTATGAGAGAAAATAGCTCCTTACTAGTGCTGATCAGACATGCCTTCCCTTTATGGAATTATGCTCTGTCTTGCAGTAGCTTCCATCTTTTGTAATGCAATCTGTCTATGGCTGGGGTCCACTAGACAGGATGCTGTCCCTTTGTGGAGAGTGTCTTGGTCTTATATGGGATTGCATGATCCATGCATTCTCAGAGTTGTCCGTAGAAATCATTTGTGAAGGGGTCAGCATTGTGGGTTGTGTCTTCCACTGGCCCAGTGGGCTGAAATGATACCATGTCACTGTTACAAAGTGTAAAGTTTGCATTTGCAATGTTATTCACTATAGTTGTTTGTGCTGGTGGTGGAGGTGGGATATGTATATCCAGGGCAATTAGTTTGTGGTTATCTCACAGTAGTTGATGATGTACCCCATACAGTACCTAGATACAAACCCCCAGAGTGAGGAGGTGCGTTGGACCTAAATCAGTGTTCTGACTGCTGGGGTTTGGTAGTATGTCGTATGGAGTGTGCCAGGTACTGTTGCACAGTTGCTGGCTGAGCACTGATACCTGGCCATTTACATGTGTATCCACCAATAGACAGATAGATGCTATATATGTGAGATATGTTGTATCACAACAGTCAAGTAGCATGTGTAGTATGTGTGCCAAATTCTGCTGACATATATTGCTGATATCATGTTATTTCCTTTTTCAGGACCATGGCTCACCCGCGCAATCCAGCTTACTCTGCAGCTGAGGATGAGGAGATACACCAGAGCCTGGTGCGGGATTATGCAATACTCTTTTCCTGCACCAGCCAGAATCAGCAGGAGAGGGCTGCACTGTGGCAAGACCTGGTCCGTCGGGTAAATGACATAGGCACGCATAATAGGATATATGAGCAGGTACGACATCACTGCACTGATTTAATCAGAAATGTCCGTCAGCGTGCGTCAGATATCCACAGGAAACAGGTTGCCACAGGTGGTGGGGCGGCTACACATCTCCCACTCACCAGACTGGAGGGACTACTCATGAGTGTAGTGACTCCAGCCCGCCAACAACAACAGCAGCAGCAGACATGCATTATGATGGAGGCTGGAGCCACGCAGCAGCAAGACAATGAGCGTGCAGGTAATATGCCATATGTATAGTTGACTGTTGTGTACACTGGTAGTTAATGCATGTGTGAGGTGTGTCCTTGGTTTGTAGCTGTCATCATAGTATGTAATGTGCAAGTGTGATATCCTCAATATCAGCAGCTGACCTATGAAAGGCGACTGTTGTACTACTGACCTGTATCATACTCAGTAACAATGGCACAGCTGTGCCCACTGACATTAGTTTCCTCACTTCTGCAGGTCCCTCTGGTGTAACAGCAATGCAGCCTATCCATGCTGGTGAGTGTGTATTAACAATACCTTTAATAGTCTTGATAGTAATAGTAATATTAGGCTCACTGAGTAGTGCTCTGTGTATGCATGCAGGTGTGTCTGTGTCTGTGTGTTGATATCTCGCATACTGAGTAGTGTATAACTGTGTGCAACTGTGTGCAACTGTGCATGTGTGCACCTGTGCATGTGTGCATGTGTGGATGTGTGCATCACTGGTAATATTGTGTAGACATTGTAAACTGTGTTTCCTGTTTTCCTCGCACAGGTTCTGGTGCTGCTCTGGTGTCATGCAGCAGGGAACCTGAATCAGGTGCCATGGGTACTGATAATGATGACATCTGTGTAATGGCACAGGAAGGTATGCCAGGGTCCGTCATTGGTCAGCCAATTGACAGTACACAGCTGTCAACCCCTTCAATGCACACAGTTATCCTGCCAATACACCCTTTGTCACCAATGTCCCTAGGTGATGGACAGCATACAGTGGGAATTGACCAGGGTAATGTGGTATCTGTGGCACATGCGTCCCCACACAGCAGCCATGGGCATGGCCCTGAGATGGTACCACACAGACAGATGTCCAGGGGTTCTCGTGGGAGCATCCGTGGGTGTACTGCCCCTGTCAGACGTGCCCACAGAGGTCTTACAACCTCAGCTATGTTTCGGGCTGTCATGCAGGCACAGTCACTTATGGAACGGTACACCAGACAGGGTCTGAGGAGCTGACAGCATGTCGCACAGCCATGACTGACAGTATGCGTGACATTGCGGCTGCCATCCATAATTTCACCGATGTCATAGACAGACGTTGTGGGGACATATTAGACCGGTTCCACAACTACATGTCCATGAGCCAGGGCGATGGTGGACGGTTGAGGTGTCGACGTGGGCATATGCCAGCAACAGCAGCAGCTGGCAGTCGTCGCGGACGACAACAGGGCCGCGGCCCCCCTCATAGTGCCAGCAGCAGCCCCAGCAATGCTGGGTCTGTGCTGTCATCAGACCGCCCCAGGAGACCACGTGCACGTGGCTCTGGCCAGGCCTGACAGGGATCTGTGTCCAGTCAACGAACATCTGCTTCTGATGACAGTACCCAGTCTGGGTTAGTACCAGATACGGTCCGTAGCACCCCTGCAAGGCACAGGTACCGTGTCCATGGCCAGAGACACTGATCTGTATGACCTGGCAGGTACAGTCTGTGGCTGTCCACAAACACCAGTATATGACAGCCATGAAGTGGAACTGTGTGCATCCATACACACATGCGAATTGACAACCCCTAGGGCTACCGCATACACTGCATCAACATTGCCCCACCTTGTACTGCTGTCCCTCACCAACACACATACATGTCAATTGGTGGTATCGGTGGCTGACTCAGGCATACCAAGTTCACACCCTGTGCATATGATGAAACTGTGCCACCTCCTGCAATCTGTAACATCAGTGCAGGTACAGGTTAACATGTTGCTGATGCACAGGGTGACTACATAGACGTGTAGTAATAGTATCATGTTGTTAACAGTACTGTGTGCTGATATAATTGTGGGTATATCACAGCATGCCTGATGCAGTAAGGGTATGATTGTCATGTACTGTTGTCTACACCCATGGTAAGTACCATAGTGTATCATCTGCACATGTTGGCATACTGGTGGTAAGGATGTCAACAGAAGGCTACATACATAGGTAGCACAGGGGATAAGGTAATGAAAGTATTAATACGCAATGATGGACATGTAAACTGCAAGTGGTATGTTGGCCACACTGGACTCTGCAATGCGGATGTTTGAGGATGTTGATGTGTGCAGTACTACACGACTGGTACAGGACACACATGAGCACCCTAGCACTGCAAGCTCACATCTCATACCATGCTGGACAGCCCCAACACACAAAACTAACTGTCACAGGAGGGAGAGTCCCCATACATGTCAGGGATACTGTGGTGGCAGGCCAGGTAGCATACATCCTACTAAGTATGGAACCACTGAGTGAAGCCTCAGTGTCTGTTATTTGACATATGTATTACTGCAGGTATGAGCACATGGGTTTCCATCCAGTTATTGTACATCCTGACGGTACATGGTCTGTACACTTGTGTGCGCTGAGACTGGACCCTAGCCATCTGACCTGTATATTTCCATGTACATGTGCATAGTGCCTGCATATTTGCAGTGTTATCTACTGGAATTGGTACAGCTTGTTTGTTGTACAATGGACTACATGCAGCCCTGCTTACTGTAGCTTTGTTTGCATGCATGTTTGCTTGCATTTACCCTGGAATACTGATCCCACCTACAATGCAGAGTTACAGAGCTTCTGTGGACTCCTAGTGACATCTGCATAGCTTACTATATGTATGTCCATGTCTCACTTGACAGAACGCCACTGTTTGTCCTGTTCACATGTATGTTGCCTGTGACACATTGCATATGACTTACCTGGCATTTGTCCACGTGAGCAGTCATATATGCCAGTGCTAACTAATCACAGGCACTACACCCTCACATACTCACCTTCTGTTGAACCACCTGCTTCGCTAGGGCCGGCTTGCACCTGTCACCCCTGGGCTTTCGGATATTGGCAAAGGCTCTTGCTACCCCCATAGTGCCTTTGTTAGGCAAGGCTCAAAAGACAAACCCACCTCCATAGGTATCATAAGGGATAAGAAACTAAGAGTAATGCTACTCAACGCCAGAAGTCTAAACCTCAAGATGCACGCTTTTCGAAACTCTCCTTAGCATGGAGAACATCGATATCTGTTCAGTAACAGATACCTGGTTCAGGGCTACCGAGAGCACCCCAGCACTACCAGGTTATACCTCATACCATGCTTTTCAGCCCCAAAACTTGGACCGAACCACAAAAGGAGGGTGAGTATCGATATTCATCAAAGATACCCACACCTCCAGGTTGGTGGCAAAGCACCAAGCATCAGAGACTATCCATGTGCAACTAACAGTGGGTAAAACTGCCTTCCAGGTTATAGCCTGCTACAGACCACCCTCCCAAACCCAAGAACCGCACTCGGCCTTCCTGAGAACACTGGAAAATATGAAGGTCTCTCCAAACACCATTATATTGGGTGACTTCAACTACCCAAACATAGACTGGGAGCATGACTCTAGCTCCAACACCCTAGCCCAAAGATTCCTAGAATTTATTAACTCAAATGCTATGTTACAACTTGTTACCACTCCCACAAGAGGGGAAAACATACTGGACCTGATCATCACCAACATGCTCCAAACCAGAAGTGTATCCCTCACTGGTAAGATCAGACCATAAACTAATCTCACTGGATATTCACATCCCGACCCCACCCCCTGCCCAGAAAACCACAGTGAAAAACTTCTCTAAAGCAAATTCACACTCCTCAACACCGAGGTGGAAACCTTCAAAGCCCCCGGACCTGTGGAAAATACGGCCCAGACCGCAGATTCCTCTATAAACGCATTATATGGACACCTTCAGGAATGCATGTATCATGCGATCCCAAATAAAACCAAGACCCAATCCTCCAAATGCAGACGTCCTGTCTGGTGGACCCCAGCCATAAACAAACTATACAATAGAAGGAGGAAGCTACTAAATGATGGAGCAAAATCCCAAAAAGGGAAGGCATCACTGATCAGTATTAGCAAAAACCTACGGGCACTCATAAAATTGTCTAAGGCCAGCTTCGAGAGAAAATTGCACAGGACACTAAGGATAATCACAAGGCTTTCTTTAGTTATGTTAGGAACCTGGGTGGTAATTCCCAGATATGCTCAGAGGTAGTCCAAAATGTCAAAAGAAACACCGAACCCACAGACATTGCCAACATCCTACCTGACAGGTTCAGCGCAAACTCCCCCCCCCCCCTTCCACACCGAAAGGGCAAATATTTATCCCAGCAGAGTGCTGCCCCCCTGACATCTCAGATGCTCAGGTAAGAGCCGCCCTCTCCAAAGCAAAACACACAGCATCAATGGGACCAGACAGTGTCCCGGGCTGTGTCCTACATGAACTCCAAGAAGAGCTACACCCAAACATAAAACTACTGTTCATTCCCAGCCTTACTACAGGATATGTGCCCAAAGAGTGGCGTACAGCAACAGTGGTCCCTCTCCATAAAGGTGGTGCTTCAACGGATCCTGGACACTATCGCCCCATAAGCCTGACTAGCTTGGTCTGCAAAGCTATGGAAAGGATCATCATGGACCTCATAAGTAAAGATATTGGGGACCTACAGACACTGGATCCTACCCAGTTTGACTTTGTTAAGGGCAGATCCTGCCTCTTAAACCTGGTTGATTTCTTTGAAACAGTCACCAAGGCCATTGACGAGGGGAAGGTGGTCCACACAGCCTACCTGGACCTCGCAAAAGCCTTCGATACAATACCCCACTCGGGCATTCTAGAAAAGCTCACCAGCTTAAATATAAACCCCTATGTCACTAGATGGATTGCACACTGGCTCAAGGACAGAACCCACATGGTTAGAATTGCTGGAGCCATGTCAGACTCCAAACCAGTTACAAGTGGTGTCCCACAAGGCTCAGTCCTGGGACCTCTGTTCGGTATATATTTCTCGGAGGTACAGGCCAACAGAGAAGGACTGGGGCTGACCAGATTCACAGATGACTGCAAACTGGCCGCCTTAATCGACTCTCCAGCCAACACAAGCATCCTCCACAAGGGCCTCATAGAAACAGACAACTTGTGCCAGAGCCATGGCCTCAAGCTGAATGCCAAAAAGTGTATAGTCATCCCCTTTGGCAAAAACAAAGTGCCCACAAAGTACCACATAGGTGGTAATCCATTAAGTATAGAAGAAGTAATTAGGGACCTGGGGACCCAAGTTGATAGCAATCTCTCATTTGACAACCACGTGGCCAAAGTGGTTAGAAAAACATTTTATATAGCCCACCTCATCATGAAGGGATTCACATCTAGATCAGGGGAGGACATCGTGCCTCTTTACTCATCCCTCATCAGGCCTATAATTGAGTACATTGCCCCTGTTGGGATGTACCTTACCAGACACCTGCAGCAACTGGAAAGACCCCAAAAGTACCTCACCAAGAGGATCAAAGGGCTCAAACAGATGCCATATGCTGACCGGTTAAAGAAACTCCACCTCTACTCAGTGGCATACCGCCTGTTCAGAGGTGATCTGTGCCTGACATATAAAACCATGTCCAACCCAGAATTAATGGGCATGCTGCACCTCAGAATATCCAAATCCCATCAAGCTATGCGCTCAAGAGACTTGAACCTCAGCACTGAAATAAATAGGATGTGCTGGAGGGACAGATTCATAACCCAGATGCTCCCTTCACTCTGGAATAAAATCCCAGTCCAGGTTAGGCAGAGTCCCTCATTGACTCTCTTCAAGAGGAATCTTGATGAGTGGATGGGAGATCGTAGGTTTACCCCCGGTATCACTTCTGTGTCACTGTTAGACAGAGGCACAGTATACTAACCTCGAAAAAGGGCATAGCAAGATAAATTTACAATGGGTGGCGAAAGCCAAACACATTCTGGCTAGGTTTATAAATGCCCTAGGGCAGATAGCCTAGTATGAACCTATGTACCTTGTTCCCCATTGGCCCTATGTGCTGTTAATCACCATGGCAATCACAATACTATGGTAGCATGTGCAAAGGTCACTTGTCAGTCACCTCTGTTACAGTTGTGGAATATGTGGGTCATGTGGCAATGTCACAGCTGCCACATGTACACAGTCAACCCTGTCCCCTACACATGGATGTACAACACATGTATGAGATGCAACCACATAGCCAAACTGGGGACTAAGCACTCTGAACCCAGTACTGGCATAACCTGTCAGGTGGCATGAAATACTACAGTGACTACAATACCAGTCTGATGTAGACCTACACTGACAGCAATACAAACACATGAACACACTAGGCCATTCGTGGAGCTTAAGAATAGCATCCTGCCTGAGCGGCAGACACCTCTGCAACTGGCACACAGGCATACGTTATGCCAGAACACAGGACGGCAACACATAGCACACAACTCCTGTGTGCCAAACAGTCACAGCCTGTATGGCTAGACAACACACCTGCTACAGTTGTGTTAGGTACCTTTATTGTCCGGTACAGTGAGGTCACGCTCACCAGGCTGGACAAGGTGAAGGTCACAGTGATATGCCCGTGGGGCACTATGGTCCACCACATAACACAAGCATACAGGTCAGTCAGAGGCATGGACGATATGACTCAGTCATTGTCCATGGCACTATGGCTGACCTGTGATGTACCTCCCTGGACTACATGATAGGGAACATGGAAGGGCTCTCTGAACATGTGGCATAGGCTGGTATGACCCTGACCTTGGTTGGCATCATACCCTCACCAGGAATGCTGACGTATTACTGAATGCTGATGAATTACTGTAGCTACAACATCCTAGCTGAAAGGTTCCTAGCATGTAGTCACTTCATTGCTATGGAACAACTTGTTACCACTCCCACAACAGGTGAAAACATGCAGCACCTGTTCATCAACAACATGTAGACTATATGCCCCAGACCAGATGTGTATCCCTCGCTGCTAGGATGATACCATATACATCTCACACTGTATATACACATACCACATGCAGCACCCGCACAGAAGACCACAGTCATAATGTTATCCAGTGCAAATACCATGTATTCACATGTGGCAGGCGTCAGACATTGGAACTATTGAAGGTCACAGGTACATATGCGTATTTGGCACACACATACATCATCTGTGTCCATTGCCATTACTGGTTTAATTGATGTCATGCACTATTGTGAACAACAACCCACACACATGGGCATTCTGTGTGACAAAAACACATGTGGCATGTGTGGAATTCAAAGCCATAACTAACTGTGCTATGACAGTAGTGAGAGACGCAGTAGCAGAGAGTGCTATTTGCATTACTGGGAGATTTGCCCTCTTCCGCTGTACCTGTAGGGTGCTGACATCATCTCTGTGTAGAGACTGGAATATGCAGCAGCTGGTGTGTTGTACTGGTTGGTAAAAGGGTCAGTTCTCTCACACATGTAATTGCACACACCCTACTTCCACCCCCCCACACACACACACACACACTTGCCATTTGCAGGATTCAAACCCTTACCTAACTATGTTATGACACTCAAGACGGACGCATTAGCAGAGCACGCTATTCGCATTACTGGGAGGCTTCCCTTCTCCTGCTGTACTTATAGGGTGCTGACATCATCAGTGTTTAGAAAGGGGAATGTGCATCCTGTAGTGTGTTCTCCTAGTTGCCAAAGGGACATTTCTTTCATACAGAATTGCACACACACTAACCCCCCTCCACACACACTGAGCATTTGCAGGATTCAAACTCCTACATAACTATGTTATGACAGTCGAGACGGACGCATTAGCAGTGCGAGCTATTCGCATTACTGGGAGGTTTCTCTCCTGCTGTACTTGTAGGGTGCTGACATCGTCAGTGTTTAGAAAGGGGAATATGCATCCTGTAGTGTGTTTTCCCAGTTGCCAAAAGGGACATTTCCCTCACACAGACTTGCACACACACCAACCCCACTCACCCACACACAGACACACACACACACACACTGAGCATTTGCAGGATTCAAACCCCTATCTAACTATATTATGACACTTGAGGGAGATGCATTTGCAGAGCGCACTATCCGAATTACTGGGCATCTGTTCTGCACCTGCAGTATTTATAGGGTGCTGACATCATTATTTCTACAGAGGTATGTACATCTAGTACTACCTGTCAGGTAGGGGATAGCATATATATGCATTTGCAGCCACCTGCTTCAGGGTCAGATATGCACATCGCACTGGCAGGTTATGTTCGATACAATGCTTCGTGACCACAGGACCTATAACACACAACACAACCAGTCCAGACCACCCCTCCCACATCCAGGACACACACTTTGCTTCCCTGGGAACAGTACCAAGATATGCAGGTGTTCACATACACCATTCCAGTTGTTAACGTCAGGTATAGGCATATTGTGTGTGGGAACTACTCAGGCCTCTACAACATTACCCTACAGCCACTACAATTTGTGAGTCCGTGTGCTATGGCAGAACCACTCACCACAGCCACAAGGGGGAATACATATTGCACCTGACCATCTGCAACATGGGTATTCACTGTTCCACACCAGAGGTAGACCACCATTGTTGATATCTGACCATACCCACCTTTCCCTGGACATCCATATTCCATCCCCACCCCCAGGCAAGGTTGTCACTGCAAACAAAGTGTATTTATCAAAAGCAGACTTTACACTTGTGAAGACTGGGGTGGAAGACTTCAAAGGACCCATGCTGGGGGAGTATACAGGCCACTCTGCATAATCCTTGACAATTGCTTTCTATGAGCATGTGGAAGGTTTGCATTGATCATGCTATCCCAAATATACCCATGACTGCTCCACAACAGGACACCTGTCAGGTGTACACCAGCCATATATGAGCTGTCCAACAGACAGAGTGAGCTAATACATTGCAGAGCAGTAGCCCACAGAGGAGGACATCTCTGAACAGTACCGCACGACACTTCAATCCCTCATAATCATCACGACACAGTGTTGACAGTGAAATTGTCCAGACAATGCAGATAAGGCCCTCAGTCTGTTATTGATGCCCACTTACTGTTAGAGGTCCTCAGCAACCTCTTCCAGCACACACCAACAATATGGATGTGGCTTAGCAAATTCAAACCCTGGGATCTCCACTGTGTCCCTGCTTGACAGAGGCACAGCACACTAGCCTCACATGGTGCCTTATGTGACTACTTTACAGTGGCACAGTAGCCTACTGTACTGGGGAGGCAGACGCCAAGCACACTCTGGCTAAGCTGTCATTCCTAGGGCAAACAGCCTAGTGTTGATCTCTACAACCATATGTTTAATTGTCAGATGCACATTATTTGTTGCTGATAGACTGTTTGCAGGTCTTTATTGCCATAGCATTCCCTGTTTGTATGAACAAATTGTGTATCTGTGGAAGATGTTTGACTATGGGAGGATCCACTATATCACGTATGTCTCTGTAGTCATTTAACTGTGTGCACTGGGCAGATTGCTGTAATGTGGTTGGTTCCTGAATAACACGCATAATTTTCCAGAGATGTGGCCAATTGCTAAACTGAGATTTGGCCTGTGTGAGCATGCCCAGTTCAGCCTTCCCAGAGCATGTTGTCTGACATATGTCTCATTTATCATGTGTGCGAGCATGCCCATTGTGAGCTTTCCATATGTTGAACTCTGCAGCCCATCACATTTGTGGATAAGTGTGAACTTCAACAATATCTCCTGTTTATGGACTGGAATGCTTTCCATTCAGTGGAATTGCGGTGGGCTGACGCGACACGGCACCGGTCGACTGACGCGGCATTAACACAAACGCCGCCAGGGCATTTGACGCGGGGGGGAACAGGAGGACTTGGTGGGCTGTGGCCTTTGGGGTATGGGATGTGGAAAGGTTGGTGGCGGGGCTTGGAGCACGGGGGACGCCATTCTTTCTGTACATTCCCTTGCTTACCCAGGGCCTGGAAAAACACGGCGTGGTGAGGTGTAGCCGCTTTATTACTAGATTTAATAAGCGCGCAGTGCTTAGAAGATTGAACTGTACCAGGCTTGTTTTGGTAGCGGTGTAACGCCGCGCATGCGGCCGGATCCTCCGGCGCCGCTACCGCTAAAAAGCGTATGGATAAATCTTTAAGAGTCTACCAAGCGGATGAGTAAGTCCGTTCGCGGGCGCGCCAGTTCCTGAGCCTCCTGTTGAATCTGTAAGGATCCACCACCCGAGGGTTGACTGAATCCCAGGGGAACCTTTACTTTTACAGGAGTTGGCCCCTCTCAGGAGTTAGGGCCCAAGCTGGGGTGGCTACTCAGGTGTCTGTAGTTCCAGCTTTGCAAGGGTTATTGGGCCTTCTTCAGTGGCTAAGGCCATGCTGAGGCCCAAACCTTGTCTTGTTGGCCCTGGTCATAGTTCTAGCTCTCCAGCCCTGTTCCTAAAAAGCATATGTGTTGAAAATGGCAGAGGACTTGATTTACTTTGATGGGGTTCTATACAGAGAAGAGGGGCCTAGGGTGGAGGCAGATTTAGAGGTGGATCATTCCTCACGGAAGCTACTCTGAATCCTCAGCTAGAAGAAATTCAGAGTTTCCTTCCCTATTCAGATTAGGATGCAGAGAGGACTCCTGTCAAATCTGCTTCTCCTCCAGAGATTTTTTCTTTTTTCTGAGGAACTTTACATTCCATGGGGAATTTCAAGTGGGAAGGTCAAGATTTTCAGATTCGGAAAGGCTTAGGGAATTTTTGTTTTCTACCACAACACTTAGGCCCTTGGCTCTCCCTGTCTTAGATGTTGTTCAGGATGTTTTTCTGGAAACTTCCCTTAATCCTGATTCTTTGCTCGGCGGCCCCTGTTAAAGCCAGACAATTACAGAGTTCAGGCTTACATAAGTATTTTGCCACAAGAGTCCTAGAGCTGAATCCAAGACTATTATTCAGGAGGTCCGAAGGTGTTAGGGCTTCTGTGGCTAGAATCCAGTTCCTTTGGATAAGGACCTAGGCGTTAGTGGGTGGGGGAGAAAGTGTACACCTCCTCGTTAGCTATGAGGGCTTTAGTGCCAATTCATATGCTGGAAGTATCAGAATTTTTGTTAGGCCAATTGGAAATCTAAGGTGGATGCTTTTATCTGAGGGGTATAGAGTGTAGGAGCTCCAGGGGAGTTGGTTCATGCATCAGATTGGGATTGGCAAACATTCTTTGCAGTGTGTGGTTTTGATGCTCTTCAGGCTTCATCAGGGTGGCTGCTACAGGTTCAGTTATTCATAGACATGCCACAGCTTTAGGATCAAAATTTGTCAGAACATGTTAGGCTAGGATTTTGGATGCTCCCTCTTCAATCTGAAGTACTTTTGGCCCTCCTGTGGAATCCAGTTTTGAAAAAGATGGAAGATAAGGCTAAGTCTATGCAGGCGGTCAAGGATTTTATGCAGGTGCAGCCCCTAAGTTTAGTAGGTGGCACACTTTAGAGGATGAACCTTATCCTTCTTTGGATTGTATCAGTCTAGGGGCAGGGTCTACAGGCGTGGTAGAGGCAGGGCTCGCAGCTCAGGAATTTCTTTCAGACCCTGGGACCCGGAGCTCTCCTGCCCGGAGGTAGGGGTCAGCCCTTTCTAATGACTGAGGCCCAATGACCTGCTTATCTTCCGGCTGCCAGACCCTTCTTTGCCAGCAGCTCCTCTAGGAAAGTTGGGACTTTTCAAACAAAACTGGAATTTGGTCACCCAGGACCAATGGGTGTTGGATATAATAAATCAGGGTTACAAGTTTTATTTTCACACTTTTCCTCCTTTCAAAGGCATGCGGATGCCTCCACTCAGCAAGGCTGGAGGCTCAGAACCAAACCCCTACTACTGCTTTTGCAGATGGGAGGCAGTAGGTGGTCCCTCCATCAGAGTGAGCTAAGTTTTATTCCGTCTATTCCTGAGTGCCAAGAAAGGAAACACTTGAGGCCAATTCTGGATTTGGCGTCCATTCTCATTACCTACCTAGACATTTCCAAAGTTCAAGGGTGTTAACATTACAGCAACTTCTGCCTGTGCTAGGCAAAGATCACTGGATGGTAACCCTGGATCTCAAAATTTTATCTTCACATCCCTATCAGGCCCAGTTGCAGGAGATTCTGAATTTAGGGCTGGTACTTAGCATTATCAGTTCTCTGCATTTTGCCCTTTGGTTTATCTACTGCGCCCAGGAGTGACCTACAAAGTTCTGGCTCCTGTGATTGCTTTTCTTCAGACAGAGGAATACAATTTACCCTTATCTGGGCGATTGCCCACAGTTCTTACTCAAAACAAAGACATGTGCTACAACATCTCCAGTATGTAATGGCAGTTTTAAGATTACCTTGGGTATTCACATGGGAATGAGGTGTTGATGCGGTTGCTGTGGATGACGGACTTTGGGGCTGAAGATGGCGTTTCCATTTTGGGATAAGCGAAGAGCTTTCTTTATGCGTTATTGCGGGCTACAAGGACAGTCCTTCAAAACCTGGGTTCCATGGCATCTTGCATTCTAAGTACCCCAATGCCAAACTGCATATGAAGGAAGCTACAATGGTATCTCAAAAGTGTATAGACTCAACACTGCCGGTTTGGACACTGTCATTCAGGTTATACTTGCATCAGAAGGAATTCTTCTTGTGGTGGGCTCAGGAATGTCACCTAAACAAGGGACTCTGACCTGACAGAGCCAAGTCAGATCCTAACTTGACGGATGCCTCGGACTTGGCAGGGGAGCACACTTCAATGGGAAATGGATACAAGACATGTGGCCTCCCAAACTACTACACATTTTGCATATCAACATGAGAAGGAGATGTTAGCAGTTCAATTTGCTTGCTTTGATGGCGCTTCAGGACCTGCAAGCTGGCGAGGACGGTGTTGATTCAGTGACCAGCACAACAGTCATGGCGGTACATCAACAAACGAGGGAGGCCCGTTCCTACACCTGCTGCAGGCAAGCAATGATTTTTGTGGGGGCATCTGAGTTTTGAATCAATCTTCAAAACACGGTTTCTGCCAGGAGCTCGAACTCCTAGCAGACGTTCATTTACGACTGGGGGTGGATCCCCACGAGTGGAAACTGGATCCTCAGGTTTTCAAACAATTGACTGTGGCTTGGGGAACTCCAGACATAGATCCTGTTAAGCTTCTCCACTGAATTTTCAACTTCCAGAATTTTACTTTTAAAGATGTTCCACCCAGATGATGTGCTTGGAAAGTGGATGCTCTATCTTTCAGTTGGAACAACCTTCACACGTTTATGCTTTTCACTCCTCTGCCTCTCTTCTCCCCAAGGTACTCTTGAAAGTCAGAACGGGGACAAACTGCATGATTCTAATAGCACCAGATTGGCTTGCACGTCAGCATTGAGTATCCTCTGCTGAGGAGTTTAATACAAGGAGCCTCCTTGGCTTCACCACAAGGTCCTCATTTGTTGTCCCAGTCAGAGCAGTCATTTTCTCGTATTTAAGGTGCAGTCCCACTCCATCTAACAGCCTGGTATTCTGTGATGGAACCAGTGAAGTCAGCTTCCTCAACAGGTTTTGAGTATCATTTTGGGAAGCCAAGTGGCCTAGCACTAGAAAGTTTATGCTGATAAATGGAAGGAATTTTTCTTTGGAGCACTGCAAAGGGTTTTTGATGTTTCAGTGCCTAATTTGAGTTTTTTACTACAGTATCTTACTGAATTACTGGACAAGGGTTTGTCATTCTCTTCTGTGAAGGTTCATGCGGCCATTTCTGCTCACTATGATTGTGACCCTCCTTTATTTTTCTCATCACTTTGTTCAAACAATTTCTTAGAGGCTGAAGAATATAAGACCCCCCACGTAGAGCTCCTACTCCTTCCTGGGATACTCAATTTTGTTTTGGAGAAACTTACTTTACCTCCTTTTGAACCTGCAGCTCACGTCAGGCTGAAGTTTTGTCTTTTGGAAGACTGCACTTTTTGTTAGCCATTACCTCTGCTAGGAGGTATCTGAATTACGGGCACTCATGGCAGTTAGACCCTTTTGATATTTCCTTAAGGATAGAGTTTCTTTCTTGATCTAACCCTACTTTTATGCACTAAAGTGGTTTCTAATGTGGCCTTGAACCAGTCAATGTTTGCCTACTTTTTTATGCTGATCCCCGGAAATAAAGGGAAAAGAATACTTTGCATTCTTTGGATATCCACAGGCAGTTGTGCGTTACTATTTGAGCAAAGACTAAGGAGTTCAGACAGACTCAACAGTTATTTTACGAACCTTTTGCTTTTGAGTTCACAAGGAAAGCTGTTTCAAAGCAGACTATTTCAAGATGGATTGGTCATTTGTATTGCTTTTTTGTTATTCTCATCATGGGAAGGATGTTTCCTGCTGGGATCAGACCTCTCTCATTCTACTAGGGCTACTGCCACTTCTGCTTTTCTAAGAGTGTAGCTACTAAGGATATTTTAGGCAGCTACTTGGAGTTCAGTACACTTTTACTAAGCATTACCATCTCCTCTTTATTCCAAGTCCAGGGGCCGGGTTTGCCACTGCAGTTTTACAGGGGCATGTTGGCAGCCTGGCCCGGCTGTAGTTGCGGCTATACTTTTCCTTTGCTTTGGGATTCTACCCACAGGTTATGAGCTGCAGCAATGTGAGACAAAGAACATAGTACAGTTTGTACCTACCATAAATGTAGATGTTCAAGGGATCCACATTGCTGCAGTCAAGGTATCCCTCCCTCCTTCCCTCTATAGTTATGGTTGCTGGGTTTCTTTTTGGGATACTCTTTATTTCCCACACTGGTGGTTGTTGGGGCTTTACTAAAGCACTGGATTCTGGCCTTCATTTTAGGCCTTCTGACATCTGGGGCAAGAAGGGCTGAGGGACTGCTGCGTCGGTCCAGGTGCTTAGTACTACTACGTGCTGGCGTCGGCTCAGAAACAATGACGGCTCCGGCCCTAGCTCTTTGGTATTCGGGCCAACGAGGGACAATGAGGACTACCCACAGGTTATGAAGCTGCAGCAATGTGGATCCTGAGGAACATCACCATTTTATGGTAGGTACCGGAAACTGTACTTTTCTGTAACACTACAGCCACGCCATTTGTCCAATACGGGATATCTATCACCTTGTCTCCGGTCTCTCCATTTATGTTAAGTGCGTATTGGTTTAACACCTATAATATGTTAATTGGTACAGGTACCTGTATATCCACGAGGAGTTGACTATACCGTTTCTGCAATTAGCTTGCTGACATGGCTATGGCACCAGTTGTCTGTTTCTATGTGGCCCTTTTTTGTGGGATGCTTGTATTGTCAGCTGGAGGGTCCAGATATGGTGCTAGGGCAGTTTGTAGTCCTCTGCAAACATGTTCGAACTCTGATCGCTGCATGTTGGCCTGTACCTTTGGGACATATATACCAGCGAGGGAGGTCCCGGGACCAAGCCTTGTGGGATGCCAGTTATATCTGGACATAGTCTGACATGGCTGCAACATGACCATATCCGGATTCTGTCCTTGGTCACGGATTTGCAACCCCTCTACTGACGCGGGGTTTTATAATATTTAAGCTGAGTGAGCATACCAATGAACACGTGGGGTATTGTATGGGGCCTTTGCAGGTCCAGCTAAAACATGTGGACCACATTGCCTCATCAATGACCTTAATGACTGTTTCAAATGGGTCAAACATGTTTAAGGGGCAGGATCTGCGCCAAGAAAGCCACTGGGTAGGGTCCGGTGTCAGTGGGTCCCCAGTGTCTTTATGTCCTGCGGTACATGCTGATCCTTTCCATGCTGTACAGACCAAACTTCTCCAGGATTCTGGGGTGGTAGTTTGCAGTATCCATTCAGGCAAATACCTTTGTTGAGAAGGACCACTGTTGTTGGCACACTGCTCTTTGGGTACATATCCTGTAGTAAGGCTGACATTGAGCGGGCGTTTGGCGTTCCATTCTTCTTTTGGATCCATGTTGGACCAGCCCAGGACACCATCTCATACCATTGCTGCTGTGTGTTTTGCTTTGTAGATGTTACGGCATTAACAAGCATCTACAATGTCAGGGGCCAACAGTCTGCTGGGATAGATATTTTGCATTCTGGAGGGGATTTTACTGCACCTGTCAGGTTGTATGTTGGCAATATGTGTGTGTGTTTGGTATGTTGTTTGCCTTAATATTTGTGTGATTCAGAGCGCATATCTGTGAATTCCCAACCGCGGTTCCTACCATCAGTTGAAAACCTTGCTTGTGATTATCCTTAGTGTCCTGTACAATTTGTATCTTCATAGGTTCATAGAGTTAATACTAGGCTATATCCACACCCCTAGGGCATTTATAAGCCTAGCCAAGGTAGTAGTGTGGCTTTACGCCACCCCCTGCTATGTGAATATTATGGCCATTTATGATTTGCTACTGTGCCTCTGTCTGGGCGTGACACAGTGAAGACCCCCAGTGTACATCTCGATCATCCATCATAGCAAGATTCCTGGTGAAAGAGTGTCAGTGAGGGCTCTGCCTAACATGGAGTGGGATTCTGTTCAGGGTGTGGGGGAGCCTCTGGGTTATGTATCTGTCCACTCCAGCACATCCTATTTCATTATGTGTTGAGGGTTGACATCTCTCACTCTCACAGCTCCGATGGCTTTGAGTTTTCTGGGGTTCAGAACATGTCATTACTCCTGTGTTGGACATGGCCTTATAACAGACATACAGCGCCTCTGTGTGAGCAGTATGTGACTGCATTCAGCTGGGGTGTCTACAGCCAGAGCAGCATATGACATATATTTGAGACCCTTTCATCCTCTTGGTGAGGTACCTTTGAGGTCTTTTTCTAACTGCTGCAGGTGTCAGGTAAGGTACATCCCAAATAGAGGCATTGTACTAGATTATGGGTGTGATAAGAGAACAGTATAGGGGCACAATGACCTCTGTTGGCGTAGATGTGAATCTTTCCTTGATACACGATTGTCCAATATAGAACAGTCTTCTAGCCACATTTAGCAGTATGGAGTGTCACATAACAGGTTACTGTCCACTTGTGTCCCTAGGTCCCTGATTACTCCTTTCACTACATAATAGTTTACCCACCCTATGTGGTAATTTGGCAAGTACACTTGTTTGGTATTTGGTGGGACATTCATACTGTCCAGTGTCTTCAGGGCGGCTGGGTGGGGTTCACCTGTGTGAGGTAGTACCTTGGCATGCACAGACTGTACAGCACAGTTACCACGAGTTAGTTTTGCATTGGACTCGATGCTTTGTGCATTGTCAGTTACCTGGACTATAGATTGTCTAGTACTGAATATGGATACTCACCCTCCTTTTTATGTTTTTGGTGGGTTTTGGGGCCGCCGCGCATGATATGTGGTATAACCTGGTAGTGCTGGTGTGCTGTCGGGAGGCTTGCAGCTTGTTTCTGTCACTGCATAGACATGATGTTCACCATACTGGGGAGGGGCCTGGGAGCATGCATGTTGAAGTTTACGATGCGGCGTGGGGTCGGCATTACCCATATGTTTCTTTCACTTATACTTTCTGGGGTGGTGGGTTAGTCTTTTCCGTACTACTTTCGGGAAGGCTCTATGGAGGTGGCGAAGCCTTATCCAATATCAGGCGCGGGGGTACCAGGTGCAAGGTAGTACTGGAACAGCAGCGTGGCTTGTCAAGGCATGACATCCAAACGACAGACATTGGATCCTTAGATGAGCACCAGTAATTGTGCCCTTGTTAGAAGCTGGAGTGTTCTGTGAACGTACTGTGGCATCATTCATAGCGCGAGGTGAGGGTAGGATCTTACCAAATGAGATTCAGTGTCATACCAGCCTGGACTTCCACGCATAATCCCGGAGAGCTCATCTATGTCTCTCTTTCACTTCTTAGTCGAGGTACATCTCAGGGTCATTCACACCAGCATGGACTATGACTGCATCCATATTTCTACTTGCTTTGAAGTGACCTGCGTGCAGCCATTTATAGCAGCATAGCAGCAGCTTCTGGGCAACACTGTACCTTTCCCTCGTTCAGTCTGGTGGCGGGACAGCAAGCGTATCTCACTATGGGACACCTATTACAGCTGTATCCAGGCATGTTGTTTCTCCTTCTGGCTGTGACTATTTGGCACACCAGCTTTGTGTGTACTATATGTTTGCATGCTATGTTTGGAGGTTGGCCGTTTGCTTGGGTGTCTGCTTTGGAGGCCTCTGTTGGTGTGGTGTGTTTGTATTGGGGCCTCGGGAATGTTTTCTGTGTTTGTCTTTGGTTTTGCAGTTGTGATAGGTCCTATGGGACTGGGTTTGTGGTGTGTGGTGGGGATTTACCTACTCCTCCTGACTAGTTTTGACAATTTTTGAGTTGAGGGGCTAGGCCTCGGTTTGGATAAATGGTTGCATCTCTCACATATATTTATGGTATTTCTTAGGGGAGTTGAAGTTTATATATGTACTTGGGGCAGGTGTATTGCCTCAAATTCCATAAATTCAGTTATTTGTAGCTGGCCTTGATTATGTGTGGACATATTTATTGCCATACTACCTGATCTGGCAGTGGGTACTTCCTTACATGTTTGCTCTATCATGTAGTAGCTTCCTCATTCTCTTGCATGGTTTAGTAATAGTAGTTCCCGTACTTAAGATGCCTAGAAATGTAGCATTGTGTCTTGTTTAATTTAGGTTGCATAATCAAGCATTCCCTGGCAGAAGCAATTATTTGGGAATGCCTGTATAGGTTCTGAGGTGTGGCCATATTTTACTACACAGGGCCTTTAATGGATTCCCACATCAGTTTGGAGGAGTGCAGCTTTTGCTTTACATGTTTTCCTGTGGTTTTCTGGCCAGGGACTGTGGTCAGGATGCCTCCTCCGGTGTGACCTCCTATGGTCTGGTCTTACCAGTGAGGGGATACACACTTCTCATCTTGCCATCCAATTACCCATGGTATGGTGCTCGCATCAGTATGCTTACCCTCTTGTGTGGGGTGTGTGCGTTGGGCATTCCCTGGGCATTTTGGTTTATGGATTCACAGGAACTTTGTCCCTGCAGTGTTGGAACTAGTATAAATGCTCCCAGTCTATATCTAGGTAACAGTCACCCAATATAGTAGCCGTTTGGAGGGACTTGATATATTCATGTATTCAACATAGGTCAGGGTGCAGTTCCTGGTGTTTGGATGGTGATGCAGCAGGCTATAAACTGGAGGCAGTTTTAGCCACTGTTACTGACCATAAGCTGGTCATCACTTTATGTGTAGTACCAACATGGGGGTGTTGGTTTACCCATGACAATTTGTACTAGATCACCCTCCTTTTGTAGCTTGTTCCATGTTTTTGGGGCTGCTGCTTACAGTATGAGAGGTGTAACCTGGTAGTGTTAGGGTGCTTATTTAAGCGAGCCTTGACCCCAGTTTTCTGTTACAGCACAGGTATCCAGCGTTCTCATACTAGATTTGAGTTTAGACTGCATATATCTATGTGATCTTCTATGGGTAGCATTACATCTACATTCTTATCATACCTATGGGTGGTTTGTGTTTTGAGTGCCACTATTCAGGGCACTTTGTAGGTAACAACAGCCCAACACGCGGTATCCACATCACGGCCTGCACTGATGGTGCCGCTTAACCTAGCAGGTGGGCATCATGTGCTCGGCATGTCATCCCAGGCTAGCACACATTGGATCCCCCTTTGACCCAGCACGTACTTCAGCCCGATTGTTGCATTGAATATATGCGTCGCCCTATTGGCTGGCATCATGCTTGACAGGGTAGGATGTTAGTCAGGGTCCTCAAGTGTGCATACATACCAGCTGGTGTTACATTGCTTAACACATTGGCATTCATGCACTCAGGTGGTGCTGGGGCTGCCTCTGTCGGATGCACATACTACACTCCCTGTACATGTTTGAGGAAGCAGGTGCATAGCCATTTTAGGCATCCCTATTTGTATATGGGAGCTGAGTCAAGGGGTATCACATTCCCAGGGTTCCTACTGAGCCAGTGTATGTGTGCCTCTTTGCTTGAAGACCAGGGCATACTAGGGGCCTCCTTCTACCTACTGAGGCAGGCTCAGGTTGTTCCTCCTCAGGAGTCCGCTCTGCTTGTGATGAGCAGCAGCAGTGGTGGGGGCTGTTGTGGCTGACCCTATGCTAGTCCTGCTGCAGCTGTTTTTGCAAGATCATGTACTAACAGCACGCTGCCATGACAATTTGGTACATGTAGTTGGTGCTGCAGACTCCGCAGATGTGTCCAGAACACGGAACCGTGACTTCCAGCAGCCCAAACACATGCTCTTACATTCGTGACATGCGTGGTAATTGCCTCATTGCTGCGTTCCATTCCAGGTGGCCTGCGTTTCACGATGGGTGTCATCAGCCGGCTCCCAGTCGCCGCCACCATTACACTAAGATGTCATAGGATGTCCATTGGCGATATTACCGGTACATCCGTAAATGCCGAATCGCCACCAGGAATCGTAGTAGCTCCGGGCGGCTAACACATTCATTAGCCATGCCCTGGGCATCACCACCTGCGACCTGGCAGTTGATGGAGAAGCCACTTCGGTTAAGCCGCTAATTTCACCCATACGGCTGGTGCTTTGATAGCCATGTGTTGCCGTCTATTACCCCACTACCTCAAGAGTATTCGCTATTTGCTGGAAGGCGCATATTTCAACTTTGGCCCAGCCTCACGGGCATTGAGAGTACCATGATCACCGACATGTGCTGACATGGCATCCAGGAACAGTGCATTTTCCTGGAGGCTGATACTCTATCATATCTGGGTTCGAGTCTCTAGGTACCTAACACTTCAGCCTTTCTTGGGCCCAGCACATGCCTTGGTTTCCATAGGATGGTTCCCTCTGGCCCAGTTCAGTGGCGAGACATGGCCTGCACAGCTCAACATTTTGCTGCGAGGTGTCTGTCCACTCTGCTTGGCTCTGCTATCTCCAGCTCATGCTGCCGTGGTGGGTGGCCCTGGGCCTGTACACTCTGTCCCTCACTGCTGGGTTTGTCACTGGCACCATCTGCATTGTCACCACCCTCAGCAAGTCGCCTATGTCTCCTTATGACGGCCATGGCCCCTAGCATTTCATAGGTTCCCGGCACCGGTTTCGCTTCAGCCAAGCTTGCCTCCTGCATGCAGTGCACAAAGAGCATCACTGCACTGCTGTTTGCAGGGAGTTTTAAAGTGCTTGGCTGACCACTATTCTGCCTGTGTATTTACATAACTCTAATTGTTTTTCTTTCTGCTGGCTCAGCAGTATTTCCTGCTAGCTTCCTAATTCTATTGCTTCTTTTTCTAAGCTTTCACCGAACTTACTCAGGGGGGTGATAGCGCCTACATGGCTGCTCACGGTAGCTTACACTGCGGCAGCACACATGCTTACATGGTTCCAGAATCTGCTTATTTGAGGGTTAAGCACTTTTACTAAGTGCAAAACGGTGACACAAATCAACAACAGGCTCCCACATACTTTCGGTCTGCCTTACGTAGGTACTACTGCTTTCACTGGCTTCGCTAGAGTACTGCGTGTAGCATGCCCCAACAAAGAAACTTTGGTGTGACAGGTGTGCAGCTATTTCTTGGCTTTCAACAGTTTGCTCCTCGCCATGATATGTATGCAGGCATGTGTGCATAACGCTGACCTCAATGAACTGCATTTCTTTCTACCCATTCCCCCCTGTGGTATCACCTATCTCTACCTTTCTTCCTCCTTTACATGTATCTCTTACTACTCAGAATGTTGCATTTATATGCGGCCGTGGAATTCGTATCTAACTCATTTACATCAGATTCCTACTAATGCCATTTATGTCTTAGACTCAAGCTTCCCCCCATATGGTATGGCTGTGCCGGTGTCTGTATAGTTCCCTGCGTTATAATCCATGTGGCCTTGACACGGGTTTATAAACTTCATTTTATGTTTTATACAAGTAGGCTTGGTTTTCCTTCATTCAAAACATGGAAAAATATTCATGGGGTGCCTTTATTTTATCATTTGGCCATTAGCGTATACTCATTTTATACTTCCAGACTGACGCTGGCTCCATTTGTGAGTTTTTGCAAAGCATTTTTCAAATTGTCGCTTCAAGGTACATTTCTGCAAACTATACCGGGGCTGCTTTGGGCTTCATTAGTTGCTAATCTACGCATAATTTGCATACCTTTGACCTGGTGAGTGAATTTAAACTCCTCCATCGTCATGAAGGCAGATTTTAGCTTCGGTCTCTTACGGACTTTGGGGCTGTTTCCAGGATCGCGAAGGCTGCAGAGTCTTACACACTACTCTTAGACTCCATGCAAGCGCTTGAAATGATCTTATGAACAATTAGAGTAAAATCAGGAATACTCTGTTTGGCTTGCAGTAACCATGTCTAAATAATATCTGATGCAGGATCAGCCAAATATAGCAGCAAGAATGTTGTTTAAAAGCAATGGACTAGTATATAATTCTTTATCCAGTGGACCTCAGTACTTAATTAAAACATTTTTACATTTAATCTAATGGGGTTTCGGTTTTAATAGAACTTTGGTTCCTGATATGTTAAATTTAAACCTGGTAATTATCAGCATTCAGAGCTGCTTGCAGGCTTTAGTCCAGTATCAACGGTGATTTCGAAATTATACACTACACCAATCCAGAGTTGCATGATAGAAATTACAAGAACCGCCAAATTTCCCAGAATTTGCACATTATAGGGTTATCAGTGTTTCATCCTTTTTAGGGCATTCCCTTACTCACATTGTTGAGAAAAAGAACGTTTAACTCTCGACTCACTGCAGTATGTTACAAGGGATTCTTTGCTCACGGAAACAAGTAGCAACCATGAACACATATAGGCTTTCATCTAATGCTGACGGTATTTGTGCGAAATTTTGATGGATGATATTTAGAATAGTCTTTTTCCTAAAATAGTTTAAAATTCTTCTGTGTTTTTTTTTTTTCTTTGTTGTAGTTTCCTAATATATGGTGTTTACATTCTTACTGTACTGTTTTGACACTTTGTGTTTTAAATAGCTTATTTATTGACTTAAAGGAACTACGCTAATTCTGGTCAAGAATGGAACTGTATGCATGCAAGATGCTTTTTTTTTAACTTTCAGGTAGACAAAAGCACTAAGGCTGTTTCACCACGGGAATCCCAAATAGGGCACAATCAAGCGCTTGCTCATTTGTACTGTTTGTTTAAAGGTAAAGTACTGTTACTTGTTTTCAGAGGCTACTTTGTCTTTGCACGGTGTAGATATCTCCTCTCCGTTGGTGGTACGGTGATTTTGCTTTGTGTTTGCTTTATTTGGCTGTTCACTTGGTCTAACCTGCAGCTGAGATTTTTCGTGGATTTTTTAACTTTCAGGGTGAAAGCCACACTTTGCTCTGAACAGAATGCAGTACCTATTGTTTGTAATATGATTATGCCTTCCTTTAACTAGGGGTATTACTCTTGTTGTTCCTGCACTGGGAAATTATTCCTGCCATTTACATGAGTAACCCCAGCATTTTGTTGGTTGTTTCCTTTCTCTTGTAAAGACTTTATATGTATAGGACAAGTTGAAGTTCCCCATGATCACTTCTGCCCACAGTTCCTTCTGCTGCTGGTGGTGATTTTTAGATGTACAATAATAAGTTACAGTGTACACTGTCATGATATTGCTGTGGATTACTTTAAGCAAGCATGACCTTACTCTAGATTGTAGTGTTTTGGTATGCCATTTGGTGTTGCTGATGGCCTTTTCCAGGCTGGGCGGCGTTTAGGTTATCTGTTTGCAGTTTGATACGGATCAGACGTGTACTTGATATGAATATCTTTGAAGCTTTGTGCGGGCAGGAAAGACTGTGAGCCATAAACACCCATATAAAGTGCTGACACAGTAAGCTCTATTGTTGGTTTCAACTGGGCTGCATCAAAAGCAAATTATTTTGGAGGGTGATTGCATTGGTGGAACGCTTGAATAATTTTGATTGTTTTGTGGCTGTCACTAAATCAGGATTTTAGTCTGAAAATCATAAACTCTCACAAGATGGCTATATGCTTGCGAAGTTAGTACTGGATGAAATTTTGAAAACAGTATAAATTCTAAGGTTTTACAGTTTGAAATAATAATGTAACAGTGCTACTGATTAACAGGTTAGGGATAACTAATTTGCATTTTGGCGAAATTCGATTTTGTTACTTCTACACAACAGGCAGAGCCATATTCTTTGGAGAAAAAACAGTAACGGCCTCATCTCAATTTAAATAGCCTGATGAGGCACTTTGATAGTTTATTACAAGTTTGGGTGGCAAATTATAGCGGGTAAATATTCACTGACTCTGCTTATGAAGTTAAAAACTATACGTGAATTAGAAACCCTATTTTTGCTTTATTTTGTTCTTGTACTTGAATTAATAAATGATACACAGTACTCTTTTATTTCAGTATAGCTTTATATTTCTCATACCCCTCAAAATGACCCAGAGTAGGGGTTGCCATGATATCAGGTTGTTTTTTCAACAAAGGGGCTCTGCCTCACACTTCACACCACACAGTGATCTTTGTCCCATAATATCATTTCACCTTCCCTATTTTTTCCCATCCAAGGCCTTTTTGGTAATT
Source organism: Protopterus annectens (assembly GCF_019279795.1). NCBI lineage: Eukaryota > Metazoa > Chordata > Ceratodontiformes > Protopteridae > Protopterus > Protopterus annectens. Next base: position 429,868,218 of record NC_056748.1, on the reverse strand, counting down.
CACTTAAAATGTAGGTAATTTAATTTCTATAATGTTTTGGAGAATGTTAGTGTATATATTTCCAATGACCCTTTAATTTGTGTTCAATGCCATCTTAAAAACAACCTTTTTTTAAGAGGTTATTCTTACTTCACTTAAAACAATGCTTAGATTGATTCTTCTTTTAAGGTACCTTTTACCGTTCAGTTGCACAGATGTAACGGAGTGACAAGCTAGCAGCAATCTTTATGCACTTTATTGGGGTGCTCCTATTTTAAGCAGTCATTAAATAGTAGCCCTACATTTCCTGTTGTTTAATTGTCTCACAAACATGTGTGTGTGTGTGTGTGTGTGTGTGTGTGTGTGTGTGTGTGTGTGTGTGTGTGTGTGTGTGTGTGTGTGTGTGTGTGTGTGTGCATGCGCTGCAGTTTGTGAATCAAGCAGATGTCTGGGAAGGTGATACTGTTTGGAAGAATTCAAGGTACTTCGCCCGCAATTTACCCCAGCAGTAAGCGATCCTTAGGCAATGCAGTTCATGGGAGGTGAAACTATTTGCATGGGGCCCCAATGTAGGGGCAGTGTGTGATGTTGCAGGCTATTGACTATTGTATTGTAGTAAATTAATGGGCTGAAAACAAATCATTTTTAGCATTCTTATTTAACAAGAAAATGACTTTTATATTTGGTTAAAATGATGCTGTTAGATTGCTGAAATAGAATTATCAGTGAACTAACATTTGATTTACATTAACTTGTTAAAGTGTTTTTGGCTCAGTTTTCACCTTTGAAAATAATAATTTTGCATATGATGATACTAATCTAGGTTTAGGACTGTAGGGTATTTAGGAGAAAGAATAAGGGAGGAAGACCTCTTGCCTTTATTTTCACTACAAGTAGCAGTGTTGATTAAGTGCTTTAAGAAGGCTGGCATTGTTTCTGTGTACTCTGAGAAGTCTAATGAGAGATACACACTTTTGAGATTTTCTTCCTTAGCTTCATAAAGCACTTGAAAAATTAGATTGGCTGTTATATACAAACACCTTAGCTCTTTGGAGTGTCAGATTATCTCATCTGACAACAAGGAGAAAAAGGAATGTCGAGGCTTTATATACATTTCAGATAATCTAAATTATGTCCCCTCAGGATTGGGGTATATGAGAAGTCGCGGTATTTAAAAAAATATGAGTGTCTGTCAGCTAATACCCAGAGGAGATTTAATGCTACTTAACAGGCATTTTAAACAGAATTCAAGAAAAGGAGAAAGATCAAGAAATAGAACAATGCACCCCTCCTTCCCGATGCAGGTCGTCATCTGCAAATCGGCTACTGTGGTTGTTTTAAATGTGATAAATACAACCAGAAGAGAACTTATCAGTTGTATGTCACAGTACGGGATTCTAGTATGCATGTGTTGCTGATTGATGTGGGATTCCTTGACCATGTAGATTAATTGGATTTATTTTTCTTGCAGCTTTTTCTCCAATTTTGTTTGCCAGCTACTAACTGGTATTTTGCTTCTTAGCAGGAACAACTTATAGGGGCACATCATCATTAGGTGACTGTAATGTAAATGGCACTGCTCCCTAAAGAGTAAAATTTGTCTTCTGAGCATTTTAGAGGTGGGATTCCCTTCTGAGACCACCACAAGGTAGACTAACAGCCTCGGCGTCAGTAGGCTGGTGAGGCGCCGGTACAGTTTCATCAATGAACTATTTTTGCCTTAGGGCTGCTATCTGGCTAAGGCCTATAATGAAAAAATTACCCATTCCGAGGTTATCTGCACTCTGTACATATTTAATACATTCATGCCTGGACAGGTAGACTGTGATTTGATGGTACATCATTTGTGAAGTGCATATATCAGACTCTGTAGCACTCCAGCACAAATGTCTTTTTTTTTCTTGGATGACCACATACCTCTCAACCAGGGTTGCCAGATTTCCGACTGGCCAGGTAGGGACCAAAAAGGTCTTTCATGCTGAGGACCTTAAGATCTTTAAACGCGGAGCTAATTCCATTTAATGCGGAACGCAGGGGGCGGTTCGCATTAAACACAAGCAACTCCATGTTTAGCAATTTTTTGATTGGCCCGTATGCGGTATACGAGCCAAGTAAAGCTACGCAAAAGCAATTTGTGTTTAATACAGAACTTTGCCACACGATGTTCACTTGTCGCTTCCCTGTTAACTCTGTGTTGCTTGACCTGATTGGCCCGTATGGGGTATATGGGCAATCAAAAACTCTACAAGGTTGTGTTTAATGTGGGAACTGCCTGATGTTCTGCATTAAACACAAGCAGCTCAATAATGTAGCCATTTTTTGATTGGCCCATATGCTGGTATATAAAACAATCAAATAGAAGCGTAAATGGGCTTATGTTTTAATAGGAACTGCCTGATATTCCGTGGCACAACATGTTGCGCGTTTTTGATTGGCCGTATGCTGGTATATGGTCAATCAAAAAAGTGGAGAGCTATTTTAGCGAATTTTAACCCAGTGTGGGACTTGGGATGGGGCTGCTGATCAGGACAATCGCTGAAATAGGGATGTCTGATAACCCTGCTCTCAACTGTACAGATTTCGGCGGAATATCAGATTTGCGTATATATTTTTGGTCCATGTTTCGCCAAAATTGTAGTTTCTATAAAATATTAGCGGGTGTTAAAAGATTTAAGTTAGAAAATATAGCAGACATGTGAGTTTCAGACTTCATACCTTTCAGAAAATTCGTACTTTGATGTAAAACTGTTATTTCTATCAACTTTCTAAGTTTTGGCATGCAATATTTAAAATTTGTCCCTATTTTGGGCTATCGACTTTTTTATTTATGGTTTTGTCCACATTTCTTCTTGCTCTAAAAGAGGTCGAGAGGTAATTATTTCTTTTGTACTTTCTGCATGCTTCACTTTTCTTGCTTCACTGTTATGTCATTTGATATTTACAAATGAAAATAATACATTAGTTAGTAAGATGAGGTCTCATGGTAAACAGACATTAAACCACTAGTTGGAATAGCATTTCAATCTATTTAAAAACGTGAAATTTTGTTCTGTCTACTAAATCAGCAGCAGAATAAGAAACAAGTTCATCAACAAGATCATAATGCCTGAATGTTTTTGTATATATTTAATGCAAAAGTGAGTGGAAATAATATAGATGGTCATCTGATATATTTGGCCGTTGCTTATCTATTTACTTATTTTTCTTTCAAATTCAGATTGTTCATTATTTCTATACCTTTTACCTTCATATTTTCATGGTTATGTTTCCTTTTTTCTAATCTGTGTACAAAAGCTACATAAGTTAGATACAAGTCTGACATCCTCATGTTGGTATTTGTTCACCTTGCTCCTTGGACATTGCATGCTAGAGTATGAGTAAGGAATGTGTTAGGTGTGTGTGTGTAAGGAGGGGTTGTGTGTGTGTATTTTGTGTGTAGAGGGAGGGAGGGTGTGGTATGTGTGTAGGAGGGAGGTAGGTGTGTGTGTTTGTGTCTGTATGCAGAGGGAGGGAGGGGTGTGGTATGTGTAAGAGAGGAGGTAGGTTTGTGTATGTGCTTTTGGAGGGAGGTGTGTGGTGGTATGTAAGAGGGAGAGTAGGGGTGTGTGTGTGTGTGTGTCTGTGTGTGTAAGAGGGAGGGAGGGTGTGGTGTGTGTAGAGGGAGGGAGGTGTAGTATGTGTAAGGGAGGGAGGTAGAGCGTGTGTGTGTCATGTGCAGAGGGAGGGAGGGTGTGTGTGTGTGTGTAGAGGGAGGGAGGGTGTGCATGTGTGTCCCAAAAAACTTTTTTTGGGGTTTTTTTTTTTTCAAAACCCCCTTTTTTTTTGTTAGACAGAGGCACAGTATACTAACCTTGAAAAGGGCATAGCAAGATAAATTTACAATGGGTGGCGAAAGCCAAACACATTCTGGCTAGGTTTATAAATGCCCTAGGGCAGATAGCCTAGTATGAACCTATGTACCTTGTTCCCCATTGGCCCTATGTGCTGTTAATCACCATGGCAATCACAATACTATGGTAGCATGTGCAAAGGTCACTTGTCAGTCACCTCTGTTACAGTTGTGGAATATGTGGGTCATGTGGCAATGTCACAGCTGCCACATGTACACAGTCAACCCTGTCCCCTACACATGGATGTACAACACATGTATGAGATGCAACCACATAGCCAAACTGGGGACTAAGCACTCTGAACCCAGTACTGGCATAACCTGTCAGGTGGCATGAAATACTACAGTGACTACAATACCAGTCTGATGTAGACCTACACTGACAGCAATACAAACACATGAACACACTAGGCCATTCGTGGAGCCTAAGAATAGCATCCTGCCTGAGCGGCAGACACCTCTGCAACTGGCACACAGGCATACGTTATGCCAGAACACAGGACGTGCAACACATAGCACACAACTCCTGTGTGCCAAACAGTCACAGCCTGTATGGCTAGACAACACACCTGCTACAGTTGTGTTAGGTACCTTTATTGTCCGGTACAGTGAGGTCACGCTCACCAGGCTGGACAAGGTGAAGGTCACAGTGATATGCCCGTGGGGCACTATGGTCCACCACATAACACAAGCATACAGGTCAGTCAGAGGCATGGACGCATATGACTCAGTCATTGTCCATGGCACTATGGCTGACCTGTGATGTACCTCCCTGGACTACATGATAGGGAACATGGAAGGGCTCTCTGAACATGTGGCACAGGCTGGTATGACCCTGACCTTGGTTGGCATCATACCCTCACCAGGAATGCTGACGTATTACTGAATGCTGATGAATTACTGTAGCTACAACATCCTAGCTGAAAGGTTCCTAGCATGTAGTCACTTCATTGCTATGGAACAACTTGTTACCACTCCCACAACAGGTGAAAACATGCAGCACCTGTTCATCAACAACATGTAGACTATATGCCCCAGACCAGATGTGTATCCCTCGCTGCTAGGATGATACCATATACATCTCACACTGTATATACACATACCACATGCAGCACCCGCACAGAAGACCACAGTCATAATGTTATCCAGTGCAAATACCATGTATTCACATGTGGCAGGCGTCAGACATGGGAACTATTGAAGGTCACAGGTACATATGCGTATTTGGCACACACATACATCATCTGTGTCCATTGCCATTACTGGTTTAATTGATGTCATGCACTATTGTGAACAACAACCCACACACATGGGCATTCTGTGTGACAAAAACACATGTGGCATGTGTGGAATTCAAAGCCATAACTAACTGTGCTATGACAGTAGTGAGAGACGCAGTAGCAGAGAGTGCTATTTGCATTACTGGGAGATTTGCCCTCTTCCGCTGTACCTGTAGGGTGCTGACATCATCTCTGTGTAGAGACTGGAATATGCAGCAGCTGGTGTGTTGTACTGGTTGGTAAAAGGGTCAGTTCTCTCACACATGTAATTGCACACACCCTACTTCCACCCACACACACACACACACTTGCCATTTGCAGGATTCAAACCCTTACCTAACTATGTTATGACACTCAAGACGGACGCATTAGCAGAGCACGCTATTCGCATTACTGGGAGGCTTCCCTTCTCCTGCTGTACTTATAGGGTGCTGACATCATCAGTGTTTAGAAAGGGGAATGTGCATCCTGTAGTGTGTTCTCCTAGTTGCCAAAAGGGACATTTCTTTCATACAGAATTGCACACACACTAACCCCCCTCCACACACACTGAGCATTTGCAGGATTCAAACTCCTACATAACTATGTTATGACAGTCGAGACGGACGCATTAGCAGAGCGAGCTATTCGCATTACTGGGAGGTTTCCCTTCTCCTGCTGTACTTGTAGGGTGCTGACATCGTCAGTGTTTAGAAAGGGGAATATGCATCCTGTAGTGTGTTTTCCCAGTTGCCAAAAGGGACATTTCCCTCACACAGACTTGCACACACACCAACCCCACCCACCCACACACAGACACACACACACACTGAGCATTTGCAGGATTCAAACCCCTATCTAACTATATTATGACACTTGAGGGAGATGCATTTGCAGAGCGCACTATCCGAATTACTGGGCATCTGTTCTGCACCTGCAGTATTTATAGGGTGCTGACATCATTATTTCTACAGAGGTATGTACATCTAGTACTACCTGTCAGGTAGGGGATAGCATATATATGCATTTGCAACCACCTGCTTCAGGGTCAGATATGCACATCGCACTGGCAGGTTATGTTCTATACTATGCTTCGTGACCACAGGACCTATAACACACAACACAACCAGTCCAGACCACCCCTCCCACATCCAGGACACACACTTTGCTTCCCTGGGAACAGTACCAAGATATGCAGGTGTTCACATACACCATTCCAGTTGTTAACGTCAGGTATAGGCATATTGTGTGTGGGAACTACTCAGGCCTCTACAACATTACCCTACAGCCACTACAATTTGTGAGTCCGTGTGCTATGGCAGAACCACTCACCACAGCCACAAGGGGGAATACATATTGCACCTGACCATCTGCAACATGGGTATTCACTGTTCCACACCAGAGGTAGACCACCATTGTTGATATCTGACCATACCCACCTTTCCCTGGACATCCATATTCCATCCCCACCCCCAGGCAAGGTTGTCACTGCAAACAAAGTGTATTTATCAAAAGCAGACTTTACACTTGTGAAGACTGGGGTGGAAGACTTCAAAGGACCCATGCTGGGGGAGTATACAGGCCACTCTGCATAATCCTTGACAATTGCTTTCTATGAGCATGTAGAAGGTTTGCATTGATCATGCTATCCCAAATATACCCATGACTGCTCCACAACAGGACACCTGTCAGGTGTACACCAGCCATATATGAGCTGTCCAACAGACAGAGTGAGCTAATACATTGCAGAGCAGTAGCCCACAGAGGGAGGACATCTCTGAACAGTACCGGCACGACACTTCAATCCCTCATAATCATCACGACACAGTGTTGACAGTGAAATTGTCCAGACAATGCAGATAAGGCTCCCCTCAGTCTGTTATTGATGCCCACTTACTGTTAGAGGTCCTCAGCAACCCTCTTCCAGCACACACCAACAATATGGATGTGGCTTAGCAAATTCAAACCCTGGGATCTCCACTGTGTCCCTGCTTGACAGAGGCACAGCACACTAGCCTCACATGGTGCCTTATGTGACCTACTTTACAGTGGCACAGTAGCCTACTGTACTGGGGAGGCAGACGCCAAGCACACTCTGGCTAAGCTGTCATTCCCTAGGGCAAACAGCCTAGTGTTGATCTCTACACCCATATGTTTAATTGTCAGATGCACATTATTTGTTGCTGATAGACTGTTTGCAGGTCTTTATTGCCATAGCATTCCCTGTTTGTATGAACAACTTGTGTATCTGTGGAAGATGTTTGACTATGGGAGGGATCCACTATATCACGTATGTCTCTGTAGTCATTTAACTGTGTGCACTGGGCAGATTGCTGTAATGTGGTTGGTTCCTGGAATAACACGTACAAATACCAGATGTGTGGCCAACTGCTAAACTGAGATTTGGCCTAAGTGTGTGAGCATGCCCAGTTCAGCCTTCCCATGGCATGTTGTCTGACATATGTCTCATTTATCAAAGTGTGAGCATGCCCAGTGTGAGCTTTCCATATGTTGAACTCTGCAGCCCACCACATTTGTGGATGAGTGTGAACTTCAACAATATCTCCTGTTTATGGTTGTGTGTTGTGTGTCATGTTGTGTAGTTACTGTCCAACTGCTTTGTGTCTGAACACAACAGGGATTATACTGTGCCTGCAGGGTTTGCATGGGATACTTTGCATACAGTTGTCAACATCCTTTCATACTGACCTAACACTGTAGTACCGTATAGTGTACTGGTTCAGTACTTTCACTGTGGTGGACAGTATCCTGGGCTTTAGTCCTATCACTGCTTTACATTTCCATAGTGAGCACAACAGCCTGGTTAGGGGCCAGTTGTGCACATCTGACCATGTTGCATTATGTTCAGATATGAACTACTTAAACCAGGCTTGTCCAACATTGGTAGTGTATTCCACAACATAGGTGTACATTGACAAACACTAGCGATGTGCCCTAGGCCATTTCTAATGCTAGTCGGAGAGTGTGTTTGTCCTTCGACACACATTGTAAGTGGAGTTTGCCATGACATATGTCATGGTTAGTATACTGTGCCTCCGTCTACCTGTGACATAACAGTGATACCCAAGGTAAACCTACCATCTCCCATCCACTCATCAAGATTCCTCTTGAGGAGAATCGATGAGTGACTCTCTGGCTAACCTGTACTGGGAGTTTACTCATGAGTGGGGGTGGCTTCTGTGTTATGGATCATGCAGTACAGCTTGTCCTATGTATGTCAGTGCTGGGGTTCAGGTCTCTCATGTGCATAGCTCACTGCCAGTTAGATTGTACAAGGTGCAGCATGTTCATTGATTCCAGCTTGGACATGGCTTTATACATCAGGCACAGCTTGCCTCTGGGTGGGCAGTATGGCAGTGTGTGGAGCTGCAGTTTGTTTAATCAGGCAACACATGGCATCTGTTCAAGCTCTTTGATACTCCTGGTGAGGTACATTTGGGGACTTTACAGTTGATGGAGGTGTCTGCTGAGGTACATCCCACAGGGGCTATTGTAGTCAATTGTAACGCTGATGAAGGATGACTGCAGAGCCACAATGACCTCCCCTTATCTAGATCTGACAACCTTCATGATTAGATGGGTATATGGTATGATGTTCTTCGTCTCACATTGCTGCAGTCATAACCTGTGGGTAGTCCGCTGTCCTCGGTCGGCCCAAATACCAAAGAGCTAGGCTGGCGTCGGTCATTGTCACCTAGAGCTGACGTCAGTACGTAGTAGTACTTAAGCGCATGACTGACGCCATATCCTCAGTCTTTCTTGCCGCGTGGTCCAAAGCAGAAGCAGCGTTTGCAAGTGCCGTTCGGCGTTCTGAAATTTTCATTTATCGAGTTTCAGACCGAAGACCAAGTTGGGCTAAGTACCCGTTGAAATTTTTGTCTTTTCTTGCCTCAGTTATCCGGATGTCAGAAAAGTTAATAATTGTATTTCTTGTGGGAAACAGATACCTCATAGGGATTATCATTCTTTCTGTATTCCTTGCTTGGGGCCTGAGCACACGTGGTCGGGTGTCGCTTTGTGCTAGATTTAATAAGCGCACCATTAAACGAAGATTAGACTGTGCCAGGCTTGTTTTTGGTAAACGGTGTAACTATAACATGCCGTCGGATCCTCCGGCCCGCTACCGCTAAAAGCATGGATAAATCTTTAAGGTCTAAACCGGATGAGTCGTCCGTTGGACGCCGGGTTCTCTGAGCCTCCTGTTGAATCTGTGGATCCTGCCGAGGGTTCGGCTGAATCCCAGGGGGAACCTTTACTTTTACAGGAGTTGGCCTCTCAGGAGTTAGGCCAGGCTGAGGGTGCTTCTCAGGTGTCTGTAGTTCCAGCTTTACAAAGGTTATTAGGCCTTCTACTTCAGTGGCTAAAGGCCATGCTAAGGCCAAACCTTGTCTTGTTGGCCCTGGTCATAGTTCTAGCTCTCAGCCCCTGTTCCTAAAAAGCATATGTTGAAAATGGCAGAGGACTTGATTACTTTGATCAGGGTTCTATGCCCCAGAGAAGAGGCCTAGGGTGGAGGCAGATTTAGAGGAATGGATCATTCCTCTGACTACTCTGAATCCTCAGCTGAAGAAATTCAGGATTTCCTTCCTATTCAGATTCGGATGCAGAGGACTCCTGTCCGTCTGCTTCTCCTCCAGAGGATTTTCTTTTCTGAGACTTTACATTCCATGAGGAACATTTCAAGTGGGAAGGTCAAGATTTTTCAGATTCTCGGAAAAGGCTTAGGAATTTTGTTTCTACCACAACATAGGCCCTTGGCTATTCCTCCTGTCTTAGATGTTGTTCAGGATGTTTTTCTGAAACTTCCTTAATCCTGATTCTTTGCCTCCAGCCCTGTTAAGCCAGACAGGTATTACAGAGTTCCAGAAGCACATAAGTATTTGTACAAGAGTCCTAGAGCTGATCCGAAACTATTATTCAAGGTCCGAAGGTGTTAGGGCTTCTGTGGCTAATCCAGTTCCTTTGGATAAGGATTCTAGAGCGTTAGATAGGTGGGGGAAGAAAGTGTACACCTCCTCTACGTTAGCTATGAGGGCTTTGAATTGCCAATTTCATATGCTGAAGTATCAGAATTTTTTGTTAGGCCAATTGAAATCTAAGGTGGATGCTTTATCTGAGGGTATAGAGTGTAAGGAGCTCCAGGAGTTGGTTCATGCATCAGATCAAGTTGGCAAACATTCTTTGCAGTGTGGTTTTGATGCTCTTCAGGCTTCATCCAGGGTGGCTGCTACAGGTTCAGTTATTCATAGACATGCCTGGCTTAAGGATCAAAATTTGTCAGAACATGTTAAGGCTCGGATTTTGGATGCTCCTCTTCAATCTGAAGTACTTTTTGGCCCTCCTGTGGAATCAGTTTTGAAAAAGATGGAAGATAAGGCTAAGTCTATGCAGACGGTCAAGGATTTTATGCAGGTGCAGCCCCCTAAGTTTAGTAGGAATTGGCCTGCTAGAGGATGGTCTTATCCTTCTTTGGATTATCAGTCTAAGGGCAGGTCTAGACGTGGTAGAGGCAGGGCTCACGCTCAGGGTTCTTTCAGACCTAGGACTTGGAGCTCTCCAAGGGTCAGCCCTTTCGTAAGCAGACCCAATGACCTGTATCTTCCGCTGCCAGACCCTTCTTTACTGGCAGCTCCTCTAGGAGGAAAGTTGGGACTTTTCAAACAAAACTGGAATTTGGTCACCCAGGACCAATGGGTGTTGGATATAATAAATCAAGGTTACAAGTTTTATTTTCACACTTTTCCTCCTTTCAAAGGCATGCCGGATGTGCCTCCTCAGCAAAGGCTGGAGGCTCAGGAGCAAATTTCTCTGCTTTTGCAGATGGAGGCAATTCAGGTGGTCCCTCCATCAGAAGTAGGCCTAGGATTTTATTCCGTCTATTCCTAGTGCCAAAGAAAGGAAACACTTGGAGGCCAATTCTGGATTTGTCCATTCTCAATACCTACCTAGACATTCCAAAGTTCAAGATGTTAACATTACAACAACTTCTGCCTATGCTAGGCAAAGATCACTGGATGGTAACCCTGGATCTCAAAGAGGCCTATCTTCACATCCCTATCAGGCCCAGTTGCAGGAGATTCCTGAGATTTCGGGCTGGTACTGCATTATCAGTTCTCTGCATTGCCCTTTGGTTTATCTACTGCGCAGGGTATTCACAAAAGTTCTGGCTCCTGTGATTGCTTTCTTCAGACAGAGAGGAATACAAATTTACCCTTATCTGGACGATTGCCTGATTCTTGCTCAAAACAAAGACATATTACTACAACATCTCCAGTATGTAATGGCAGTTTTAAGGTGCCTAGGGTATTCTGTGAACGAAATAAAGTCCAGTCTAGTACCCACTCAGGACATGTGCTTTCTGGGTGTGAGACTGAATACAGCTTTTCAGATGGCATTTCTGACCCCGGATAAACGAAGAACTCTTCATCTTTACTTCCAGCAGTTATCAGTAATGTCCAGGCTGACTGCAAGGACAGTCCTTCAAGCCTTGGGGTTCATGGCATCTTGCATTCTAGTACTTCCCAATGCCAAACTGCATATGAGGAAGCTACAATGGTATCTCAAAAGTGTATGGACTCAACACTGCCACGGTTTGGACACTGTCATTCAGATTATACCTTGCATCCAGAAGGAATTCTTGTGGTGGGCTCAGGAATGTCACCTAAACAAGGGACTCTCTGTGACCTGAACAGAGGCAAGTCAGATCCTAACGACGGATGCCTCGGACTTGGCTTGGGGAGCACACTTCAATGGGAAATGGATACAAGACATGTGGCCTCCCAAACTACTACATTTGCATATCAACATGAAGGAGATGTTAGCAGTTCAATTTGCTTTGATGGCCTTCAAGGACCTGCTTCAGCCGGGACAGGTGTTGATTCAAACAGACAACACAACAGTCATGTGGTACATCAACAAGCAGGGGAACCCATTCCTACCCTCTTTGCAGGCAAGCAATGATTTTGTGGGAGACTGCTCTGAGTTTTCGAATCAATCTTCAAGCACGGTTTCTGCCAGGAGCTCAGAACTCCCTAGCAGATATATTGAGCAGGCAAATTGTGGATCCCCACGAGTGGAAACTGGATCCTCAGGTTTTCAAACAATTGACTGTGGCTTGGGGAACTCCAGACATAGATCTGTTCGCTTCTCCACTGAATTTTCAACTTCCAAAATTTTGCACAAAGATGTTCCACCCAGATGCTTGGAAAGTGGATGCTCTATCTTTCAGTTGGAACAACCTTCACGTTTATGCTTTTCCTCCTCTGCCTCTTCTCCCCAAGGTACTCTTGAAAGTCAGGCAGGACAAGCCTTGCATGATTCTAATAGCACCAGATTGGCCACGTCAGCATTGGTATCCTCTGCTGAGGAGTTTAATACAGGAGCCTCCTTGGCTTCTGCCACAGGTTCCTCATTTGTTGTCCCAGTCAAACAGTCATTTTCTCAATGTTCAGGTGCAGTCCCTCCATCTAACAGCCTGGCGTATTCTGTGATGGAGCCAGTGGGGTCTCAGCTTCCTCAACAGGTTTTGAATGTCATTTTGGAAGCCAGGCGGCCTAGCACTAGAAAAGTTTATGCTGATAAATGGAAGAGATTTTTTCTTTGGAGCACTGCAAAGGGTTTTGATGTTTCAGTGCCTAATTTGAGTTTTGCACTACAGTATCTTACTGAATTACTGGACAAGGGTTTGTCATTCTCTTCTGTGAAGGTTCATGCTGCAGCCATTTCTGCTCACTATGATTGTGACCCTCCTTTATTTTCTCATCCTTTGTTCAAACAATTTCTTAGAGGCGAAGAATATAAGACCCCCGTAGAGCTCCTACTCCTTCCTGGGATCTCAATTTTGTTTTGGAGAAACTTACTTTACCTCCTTTTGAACCTGCAGCTACGTCTGAACTGAAGTTTTTGTCTTGGAAGACTGCTTTTTTGTTGGCCATTACCTCTGCTAGGAGGGTATCTGAATTGCAGGCACTCATGGCAGTTGAACCCTTTTTGATATTTCATAAGGATAGAGTTTCTTTGCGATCTAACCCTACTTTTATGCCTAAAGTGGTTTCTAATGTGGCCTTGAACCAGTCTATTCATTTGCCTACTTTTTATGCTGATCCCCAAAATAAAGGGGAAAAAGTCTTGCATTCTTTGGATATCCACAGGCAGTTATGTTACTATTTGAGCAGAACTAAGGAGTTCAGACAGACTCAACAGTTATTTGTTTCTTTTGCTTTGAGTTCACAAGGGAAAGCTGTTTCAAAGCAGACTATTTCAAAGTGGATTGGTCATTGTATTGCTTTTTGTTATTCTCATCATGGGAAGGATGTTCCTGCTGGGATCAGACCTCATTCTACTAGGGCTACTGCCACTTCTACTGCTTTTCTAAGGGGTGTAGCTACTAAGGATATTTTGGAGGCAGCTACTTGGAGTTCAGTACACACTTTTACTAAGCATTACCATCTCCCTCTTTATTCCAAGTCCAGGGCTGGGTTTGCCACTGCAGTTTTACAGGGCATGTTAGCAGCTCCTAATGCTTTGTAGTTTGCCAGCCTCCCTTTTCCTTTGCTTTGGGATTCTACCCACAGGTTATGACTGCAGCAATGTGAGACAAAGAACATAGTACAGTTTTGTACCTACCATAAATGTAGATGTTCAAGGATCCACATTGCTGCAGTCCAATTATCCCTCCCTCCTTCCCCTCTATAGTTGTGGTTGCTGGGTTTCTTTTTGGGATACTCTTTATTTCCACACTGGTGGTTGTTGGGCTTTTACTACTTTAGTTCTGGCCTTCATTTTTAGGCCTTCTGACATCTGGGGCAAGAAAGACTGAGGATATGGCGTCGGTCAGGTGCTTAAGTACTACTACGTACTGACGTCAGCTCTAGGCGACAATGACCGACGCCAGCCTAGCTCTTTGGTATTCGGGCCAACCGAGGACAGCGGACTACCCACAGGTTATGACTGCAGCAATGTGGATCCTCGAACATCTACATTTATGGTAGGTACAAAACTGTACTTTTCTGTAAACACTACAGCCACATGTTTGTCCAATGCAGGATATCTATCACCTTGTGTCTCCAGGTCTCTCATTACATGTTAAGTACGTAATGGGTTAACACCTATGTGTTAATTGGTGGGTACTTACTGTATATCCACGGGAGTTGACTATACACTTTTCTGCAATTAGCTTGCTGACATGGCTATGGCACCAGTTGTCTGTTTCTATGTGGCCCTTTTGTGGGATGCTTGTGTCAGCTGGAGGGTCAGATATGGTGGGCAGTTTGTAGTCCTCTGCAAACATGTTCAGACACGGTCCTTCCATGTTGGCCTGTACCTATGGGACATATATACCAAACGAGGGAGGTCCCAGGACCAAGCCTTGTGGGATGCCAGTTATATCTGGTTTGTAGTCTGACATGGCTGCAGCATGTCTGACCATGTCAGTTCTGTCCTTGGTCTGGTTTGCAACCCCTCTACTGACATAGGGGTTTATATTTAAGCTGGTGAGCATATCTATAATGAACACGTAGGGTATTGTATGGGAGCCTTTGCAAGGTCCAGCTACACTGTGTGGACCACATTGCCCTCATCAATGACCTTAATGACTGTTTCAAATGAGTCAAACATGTTTAAGGGGCAGGATCTGCACTTAAGAAAGCCACACTGGGTAGGGTCCGGTGTCAGTAGGTCCCCAGTATCTTTATGTCTGCGGTACATGCTGATCCTTTCCATAGCTGTACAGACCAAGCTTCTCAGGATTCTGGGGTGGTAGTTTGCAGTATCCATTCAGGCAATACCTTTGTTGAGAAGGACCACTGTTGTTGTACACTGCTCTTTGGGTACATATCCTGTGGTAAGGCTGACATTGAGCAGTAGTGTGATTTGGCATTCCATTCTTCTTGGAGTCCATGTTGGACTCAGCCCAGGACACCATCTCATACCATTGCTGCTGTGTGTTTTGCTTTGTAGATGCTGGCTGTTACCTCAGCATCTGCAATGTCAGGGGGCCAGCAGTCTGCTGGGATAGATATTTTGCATTCTGGAGGGGGGGGGGGGGATTTGCACTGCACCTGTCAGGTTGTATGTTGGCAATATGTGTGTGTGTTTGGTATGTTGTTTGTAATATTTGTGTGATTCAGAGCATATCTGTGAATTCCCAACACGGTTCCTACCATCAGTTGAGAAAGCCTTGTGATTATCCTTAGTGTCCTGTACAATTTGTATCTTCATAGGTTCATAGGTTAATACTAGGCTATCCACCCTAGGGCATTTATAAGCCTAGCCAGAGTGTGTGTGGCTTTCGCCACCCCTTGCTATGTGAATATTATGGCCATTTATGATTTACTTTACTGTGCCTCTGTCTGGACGTGACACAGTGAAGAACCCCAGTGTACATCTACGATCATCCATCCACTTGGCAAGATTCCTGTTGAAGAGTGTCAGTGAGGGGCTCTGCCTAACATGGAGTGGGATTCTGTTCCAGGGTGTGGGGAGCCTCTGGGTTATGTATCTGTCCCTCCAGCACATCCTATTTCATTATGTGTTGAGGTTGACATCTCTCACAGCTCCGATGGCTTTGAGTTTTCTGGGGTGGAACATGTCCATTACTCCTGTGTTGGACATGGCCTTGTACAACAGACATACAACGCCTCTGTGTAGGCAGTATGTGACTGCATTCAGCTGGGGTGTCTACAGCCAGGCAGCATATGACATATATTTGAGACCCTTTATCCTCTTGGTGAGGTACCTTTGAGGTCTTTCTAACTGCTGCAGGTGTCAGGTAAGGTACATCCCAAATGAGGCATTGTACTAGATTATGGGTCTGATAAGAGAACAGTATAGGGGCACAATGACCTCTGTTGACGTAGATGTGAATCCTTTCATGATACGGTGTCCAATATAGACAGTCTTCCTAGCCACATTGGCAATGTGAGTGTCACATAACAGGTTACTGTCCACTTGTGTCCCTAGGTCCCTGATTACTCCTTCCATACATAATAGTTTACCACCTATGTGGTAATTTGTGAGTACCTTGTTTGGTATTTGGTGGGACATTCATACTGTCCAGTGTCTTCAGGACGGCTGGGTGGGGTTCCTGTGTGTGAGAGTGTGGTCTGTAGCATGCTACAGACTGTACAGCAGTCTTGCCTACGGTTAGTTGCACATTGGTGGACTCCGATGCTTTGTGCATTGTCAGTTACCTGGACCTATGGGTGTCTGTGCTGAATATGGATACTCACCCTCCTTTTATGTTTTGGTCCAGGTTTTGGGGCCATAACGCATGATATGTGGTATAACCTGGTAGTGCTGGTGTGCTGTCGGGAGGCTTGCAGCAGGTTTCTGTCACTGCATAGACATCGATGTTCTCCATACTGGGGAGGGCCTCGGGAGCATGCATATTGAGATTTACACGTCTGGCATTGGTCAGCATTACCCATATGTTTCTTTCCACTTATGTTTTCTAGGGTGGTGGGTTAGTCTTTTCAGCCTTGCCTACGGAAGGCTCTATGGAGGTGGCAAAAGCCTTATCCAATATCCAGACGCCCAGGGGTAACAGGTGCAGGCCATTACTGGAACAGCAGCGTGGCTTGTCAAGCATGACATCCCAAGCAGGCAGACATTGGATCCCCTTGGAATGACACCAGTAATTGTGCCACTTGTTAAAGCTGATCATTCTGTGTTTGTACTGTGGCATCATTCTTGGTGAGGTAGGATGCTGCAAATGGTCAGTGTCATACCAGCCTGGACTACATAATCGGAGAGCTCATCTATGTCTCTTTTCATGTAGTCCGGGGAGGTACATCTCAGGTCATTCACACCAGCATGGACTATGACTGCATCATATTTCTACTTGCTTTGGCGTGACCTGCGTACTTGTGTTATGTGGCATATTGTAGCAGCCTACAGGCAGCTTACTGTACCCTTTCCCTCGTTCAGTCTGGTGAGCGGGACAGCAGCGTGTCTCACTATGGAGTTACCTATTACAACTGTATCAGGCATGTTGTTTCTCCTTCTGGCCTGTGACTGTTTGGCACACCAGCTTTGTGTACTATGTGTTGCATGTGCTATGTTTGGAGGTTGTGGTTGCTTGGGTGTCTGCTTTGGAGGCCTCTGTTGGTGTGGTGTGTTTGTAATTAGGGCCTCCGGGAATGTTTTTCTGTGTTTGTCTTTGGTTTGCAGTTGTGATAGGTCTATGTGGGACTGGGTTTGTGGTGTGTGTGGTTACCTTCTCCTCCTGACTAGTTTTGACAGTACTGAGTTGAGGGAGCTCGGCCTCCGGTTTGGATAAATGGTTGCATCTCTCACATATATTTGTATTTCTTGGGGGGGAGTTGAGGGTTGTCTGTGTACTTGGGGCAGGTGTAACATTGCCTCAAGATTCATAGATTCAAGTTGTTGTAGCTGGCCTTAGTGGATTGTATGTGTGGACATATTTTATTGCCATACTACTGATCAGTGATTACTTCCCTTTTTATGTTTGCTCTATCATGTAGTAGCTTCCTCATTCTCTTGCATGGTTTGGTAATGGCTGGATTCCACCATGCCAGATGCCTGCGTGTATGGCATTGTGTCTTGTTTTAATTTAGGATTGCATAATCCAAGCATTCCTGGCAGTATTCATGGAATGCCTGTATAACAGGTTCTGAGGTGTGGCCCATATTTTGCACCTGCACAGGGCCTTTAATGGATTCCACATCAGTTTGGAGGAGTGCAACTTTTGCTTTACACATGTTTTTCACTGTGGTTTTCTGGCCAGGGACTGTGGTCAGGATGTGTATATCCAGTGTGATTACTCTATGGTCTGGTCTTACCAGTGAGGGATACACTTCTCATCTTGCCATCCAGTACCCATGTTGCTGATTATCACATCCAGTATGCTTACCCCTCTTGTGGGAGTGGTACGTTGTTCCTGGGCATTTTGGTTTATGGATTCTAGGAACTTTTGTCCTACAGTGTTGGAGCTAGTATAATGCTCCCAGTCTATGTCTGGGTATTTTCAGTCACCCAATATAATGTGGTTTGGAGGACTTGATATATTCATGTATTCCAACATAGGTCAGGTGCAGTTCCTGGTGTTTGGATGGTAGTCTGTAGCAGGCTATAAACTGGGAGGCAGTTTTAGCCACTGTTACTTGACCATGGCTAGTCCATGCTGCTTCTTGTTGTAGTACCAACATGGGGGTGTGGTTACCCTTGACAATTATTGCTAGTCACCCTCCTTTTGTAGCTTGTTCCATATTTTGAGGCTGTACAGCACAGTATGAGGTGTAACCTGGTAGTGTTAGGGTGCTGTTGTGAGCCTTGACCCAGTTTTCTGTTACAGCACAGATATCAACGTTCTCCATACTGGGTGAGTTTAGACTGCATGCATCTTGCTGTTTAGACTTCTGGCATTGGGTAGCATTACATCTACATTCTTATCCCTTGTGATACCTATGGAGGTGGGTTTGTGTTTTGAGCCTTACCTATTCAGGGCACGCTGTGGGTAACAACAGCCTTTGCCAGTATCCATACGGCCTGCACTGATAGGTGCACGCCAGCCCTAGCAGGTGGAGCATCATGTCATGCTCAGCATGTCATCCCAGGCTGGCACACATTGGATCCCCTTTGACTAACTGCAATACTTCAGCCAATTATTGCAATTGATCATCTCATCGTCATATTGTGGCATCATGCTTAGTGAGGGTAGGATGTTAGTCAGGGTCCTCAAGTGTGCATATACTACATGGTGTTACATTGCTTAACACATGGCATTCATGCCTCAGGTGGTGCTGCAGGGCTGCCTCTGTCGGATGCACATACTACACTCCCTGTACATGTTTGAGAGCAGGTTATGTCATTTTAGGCATCCCTGTTATTATATGAGTGAGTCAGAGAGGGGTATCATTCCCAGGGTTCCTACTGAGCCAGTGTATGTGCTATGCATTGCCTCTTTGCCAAGGCCAGGGCATACTGGGCACACCTCCTTCTGCCTACTGAGGCAGGCTCAGGTTGTTCCTCCTCCGAGTCACGCTCTGCTTGTGATGGCCTTGGCAATGGTGGGGGGCTGTTTGGCCCGGCCCTATGCTGGTCCTGCTGCAGCTGTTTTTGCAAGATCATATTATGTAGCATAGCACATACCATGACAATTTGGGTACATGTAGTTGGTGAGTACTGCAAGGCTCCACCAGATGTGTCCAGACACCGGAACCGTGACTTCAGCAGCCCAAACACATGCTCTATTACATTACGTGTTTGTGCGTGTGCCTCATTATGGCGTTCCTGTTCAGGTGTGTGTGCGTTTCTGATGGGTGTCATCAGCCATGGCTCCAGTGCGTAACCTGCATCCCCCACTAGATGTCCATGTAGGATGTCCCCATTGGCAAATGTCTGGTACAGCTGCGTCAAATGCCAGATATGGGAATCATGGTAGCTCCCAGGGCAGCCAACACACACATTCATTATTATGCCCTGGGCATCACACACGACCTGGCAGTTGATGGAGGGGAAGCCCTTGCGGTTAATGTAGGCCCTACCCCGCTCACCGGCTGGTGCTTTGATGCGTATGTGCGTGCAGTCTATTGCACCCACTACCTCAGGGTATTCCGCTATTTGCTGGAAGAGACGCATATTGCTGGCCAATACCTCACGGGCATTGGGGAAATATACATGATCACCGACATGTGCTGACATGGCATCCAGGAACTGGTGCAGTACCCTGGAGGCTGATGCCTGTGATATCCCCATCATATCACCAGTTGGTCTCTGGAAGGTACCTGTTGCTAGTATTCTTAGGCCAACACATACCTTGGTTTCCACTGGGATGGGTTCCCCTCTGTTGGTTCTGTGTGTGAGGCATGGCCTGCACAGCTCAACAATTTGCTGCAGGAGGTCTCTGTCCACTCTGTAGCGCTCTGCTATCTCCAGCTCATGTAACCCGTGGTAGGTGGCCCTGGGCCTGTACACTCTTCTCCGTCTCCTCACTGTGGGTTGTCTGGCACCATCTGCATTGTCACCACCCTCAGCAAGTCGCCTATGTCTCCTTATGACAGCTATGGCAGCCCCTAGCATTTCTGCTCTGAGTTCAGCTTTTTCAGTTTTCACTTCTAATAGCTTACTCCTGTCTTGCAGTGCCTTTCAAGAAACATCCTGCACTGCTGTTTGCAGGGTTTTAAGTGCTTGGCTGAGCTACTATTCTGCCTGTGTAATTGCCTGCTTCTAATTGTTTTCACCTGCTAGCTCCAGCAGTATTCCCTGCTAGCTTCCTACTAATTCTGTTGCTTCCTTTTTCCTTTCTGTTTCCTCAGGGGGGAGCAATGCGCATACCAGCAGAAACACGCTCACAGTGGCTTACACACGCGCACACATGCTTACATGGTTCAGAATCTGCTTATTCGGGTTAAAACGCACGCACACTAGTGCAAACAGTGTTACAAGTCTGCCAACAGGCTCCCACATGCTCGGTCTGCCTTACATGCGTGCACACTGCCCTACTCGCGCTTCATGGCGTGCACACGTGCGCATGCACGCCCAGCAAGAAATTTTGGTGTAGGCAACAGAGTGTACACCTTCTATTTCTTGACTTTCCCATGCTTATGTTGTAGCACTCCTCTTTCCATGATATGTGTCTGACATCTGTCATGTAACACTGACCTCCAATGAACTGCATTTCTTTCTACCATTCCCCCCCTGTGATGTGACCTATCTCCTACACTATTCCTCCCCTTTATGTATCTCTTACACTACTCAGAATGTGCACATTTGCTATGTGACAGTGGAATTCAGTATCCTAACACTCATTTACATCAGATTTCCTACTAATGCTTAGGTACATGTCTTAGACTCAGCTTCCCCCCTTAGCAACCACTAAACGGTGGCCATGTTGTTTTTGGTCTGCTGGTCCCTGCATTGTAAATCCATGTATTGCATAAAACACACATTTGTGGGTTTATAACCTTCATTTTTATGTTTTATACAGCGCAACCCGTTTGCGCAGGGCTGCGCTCCATTTAAACATCGGCGATCGCCGAAAAAAAAAATAATTTATTTTTCATATTTGCATCGGGGTACCTTGCCAATGGCCACATATTTGGCCATTGGCATGCTGCCTGACACATATGCACCCTTTATTTGGAGCTGACATGGCTCCATTGTGAGTTTTGCAGAAACGTACTCAGTTGTCAACTGAGTACATTTCTGCAGCTAAAACTGCTCTTACATGGGCTGCTTTGGGCTTCGTGGATTGCTAATCTACCTCATTTGCATGCCTTTCGGCTACAAGTGAGGTGATTAGCATATCCACGCCCACTCCGTGTAAGAGACGTTTTAGCTGGTCTCTTACACGGACTTTAGGGCTGTTCCAGGATCGCGAAGGCTGCATGGAGTCTTACACTACTCTTAGACTCCATGCAAGCCTTCGTGAATCCTGCCCATAGACTTGATTAGAGTAAAATCAGAATGCTCATTTAGCAGCTTAAATAACCATGTCTAAATAATATCATGATACCAGGAATCAACTAAAATACTTAACCAAGAATATTTGTTTAAAAGCAATGGACAGTATATAATTCACTTTATCCAGTGGACCTCAGTACTTAATTAAAAACATACACTTTAATCTAATGGGTTTCAGTTTTAATAAAGCTTTGGTTCTGATATGTTAATTTAAACCTGAGTAATTATCAGCATTCAGGCACAACTGCCATTTAGTCCCATTATCCAACAGTGTTCCAAATTCTCCCCACTACAATCCAGAGTTACATGATAAAGTACAAACCACTTAAATTTCCCAGAATTTTTACATTATACAGATTATCCAAAGTGTTTTTTCATGTCCTTTTCCTGAGCCATTCCCTTACTCACAGTGAGGGGGGAAAAAGAACCGTTTAACTCAAACTCTGCAATGTATTACAAAGTTCTTTTGCTACGGAAAGCAAACGTAACCATGAACACATATGTCAAGCTTTCATCTAATACTGACTTCCAGGCTGTACTAATGTGGAATTTTGATGGATGATATTTAGAATAGTCCTTTTTTTCCTAAATAGTTTTAATTCTTCTGTGTTTTTTTTTCTTTGTTGTGGTTTCTAATATATGGTTATTTGTTCTTACTGTACACTGTTTTGACCTTTGTGTTTTATAAATAGCTTGTTATTGACTTAAGACACTTCAGTACAGTCTAAGAATGGAACTGTATGCATGCAGTCTTTTTTTTTTTTTTTTTTTTTAACTTTCGTGGAGCAAAAACACCAAGGCTGTTTCACCACAGAGATCTGATGAAGACTTAATCCGTAAGCGCTTATCATTTGTACTGTTGTTTTTTAAGGAATAAAGAAATTTTTATTGTTTTTCACGAGAGCTACTTTGTCTTTGCACCGTGCACGATATCTCCTCTCCGTGGTGAAACAGCTTTGGTGATTTTGCTTTGTGTTTGCTTTATTTGGCTGTTCCTTAGTCCTACGCTGAGATTTTTTACGTGGATTTTTTTAACTTTCCATTGAAAGCCACACTTTGCTCTGAACAGAATGCAGTACCTATTGTTTGTAATATGATTATGCCTTCCTTTAACTAGGGGTATTACTCTTGTTCTGCACTGGGAAATTATTCCTGTATGTATTACATGAGTAACCCCAGCATTTGTTAGGATTGTTTTCCTTTCTCCTTGTAAAAGACTTGCTCCTGTGACAAGTTGAAGTTCCCCCCATGATCCACTTCTGCTTACAGTTCCTTCTGCTGCTGGTGGTAGTTGCAGATGTACAATAAGTTACAGTGTACACGATATGATATTGCTGTGGATTACTTTAAGCAAGCATGACCTTACTCTAGATTGTAGTGTTTGTGTGCTATAACTGTTGACCTTACCCTTATTTCAGGTGATACTGAAATAATGTACCCAAGAACAGAGCTGGCCTTGTTTGAATTCAAGATCTGTTGCAGATTTAATGGGATGCGACCGACATACTTAATGGTTGAAGGGCTGCTGTTTTTATTCACGAACATCCATCTTTGGTAGAAGAACTGCTACCGTGCTGGGTAGAGGAAAATGTGTGTATGGAGTATGTTCTCTCAGGAAGTCTGCTACAACCTGATAATCTATTATGAATGACACACTCAACTGGAATGCTACCTAGATATGTTATATTTTAGGTGTTGCATCAAAATAAGTTATTTTCATAGTCTCTCACTTTTTCTGAGGAGTAGGTTCAGTGATTCCCATTCGTCTGATGGGAGGGAAGGAAGACACTGAAGGTCGTGTGGAGGTGTACTACAATGGCACATGGGGAACTATTTGCGATGATCAGTGGGATAACGCAGATGCAGAAGTGATCTGTAGACAGCTTGGACTCAGGTGCCAGAGTTTGTTTTTGATTCATACAGTTACATTTAGTATTACTAATGTGTGAAACATGCTGAAATCAAGTTTTGGTCTGAGAAATCATAGCTCTCACAAGGGATGTGTGTCTGTATGTTTATTTTTGCTTGTTTATTTGTGTTTGTATGTGCTTACTTACTAGAAGGTTAGTACTGGATGAAAATTTTGAAAATGTGCTAAATTAGAGTTTTACAAGTTTAAATAATGTTCATGATGCTACTGATTAACAGGTTAGGATAACTAATTGCATTTTGCTTAAGAAGTGATTTTATTTTTCACACAACAGACGCGACCGCCTTATTCTGCTTTGGAGAAAAAAAACATGCTGGCCTGTCTCTGAAAAGTTAATAATGCTGATGAGGCACTTTGAAGTAGTTTTATTACAAGTTTAGGGTGAGAGGAATTATAACGGTCAATGTTACGAAGCTCTGCTTATGAAGTTAAAAGACCTCTGTGGTCAGAAACCTATTTTTTTGCCATATTTTGTTCTTGTATGAATTATCAATGACCCTACATTACTCTTACTAGCTAGTATAACTTTATAATTTCTCATACCCTCAAAATGACCCAGTGGAGGTTGCCATGATATCAGGATTGTTTTTCAACAAAGGCTCTGCCTCACCGCCACACACACAGTGCAGTCTTTGTCCCCATAATATCATTTCACCTTCCCTATTTTTTCCCATCAGGGTATTTTGTTAATTCACTTAAAATGTAGGTAATTTAATTTCTATAATGTTTTTGGAGAGAATGTTAGTGTATATATTTCCAGCGGCTCCCTTTAATTTGTGTTCTGTGCCATCTTAAAAACAACCTTTTTTAAGAGGTTATTCTTGCTTCACTTAAAACAATGCTTAGATTAGATTCTTCTTTAAGAATGGCCTTTCCGTTCAGTTGCACAGATGTAACAGGTGACAAGCTAGCAGCAATCTTTATGCACTTTATTGGGGTGCTCCTATTTTAAGCAGTCATTAAATAGTAGCCCTACATTTCTGTTTAATTGTCTCACTGCATGTGTGTGTGTGTGTGTGTGTGTGTGTGTGTGTGTGTGTGTGTGTGTGTGTGTGTGTGTGTGTGTGTGTGTGTGTGCATGCGCATGCAGTTGTAGATCAATAAGATCTGGGAAGGTGATACTTTTTCATTTGGAAGAATTCAAGGTACTTCCTTATAATTGCCCCAGCAGTAGCGGTCTTAGGCAATGCAGTTCATCGGTGAAACTATTTCGCCAAGGACGCTATTGTAGGGGCCGGTATTGCTGTTGCAGGCTATTGACTATTGTATTGTAGTAAATTAATGGGCTGAAAAAATCATTTTAGCATTCTTATTTAACAAGAAAATGACTTTATATTTGGTTAAAATGATGGCTGTTAGATTGCTGAAATAGAATTATCAGTGAACTAACATTAGATTTGCATTCTTCATTAAAGTGTTTTTTTGAAAAAGCTCAGTTTTTCTGCTGCAGAAAAATAATAATTTGCATATGATGCTAATCTAGGTTTAGGACTGTGCCAGGAGTATTTAGGAGAAAGAATAAGGAGGAAGAAGACCTCTTGCCTTTATTTTCACTACAAGTAGCAGTGTTGATTGAAATTAGCACTAAGAAGGCTAGCATTGTTTCTGTGGCATACTCTGAGAAGAAGTCTAATGAGATATACACACAGGAATTTTCTTCCTTAGCTTCATAAACACTTGAAAAAGTGAATTAGCTGTTATGTACAACATAGCTCTTTGGAGTGTCAGATATCTCATCTGACAACAAGGAAGGAATGTCAGGCTTTATATACATTTCAGATATCTAAATTATGTCCCCCTCAGAAGTTAGGGTATATGAAAGTACGGTATTTAAAAAATATAGTGTCTGTCAGCTAATACAGAGATTTAATGCTATGAGCATTTAACAGAATTCAGAAAAAGGAGAAAGATCCAAGAAATAGAACAATGTACCCCTCCTTCCCAGTTAGATGCAGATGGAAATCATCTGCAAATCGGCTTTACTGTGGTTGTTTTAAATGTGATAAATACAACCAGAAGGAACTTATCAGTTGTATGTCACAAGTGCAGGATTCTAGTGTCTGTGTGTTACAGATTGATGTGGGATTCCTTGACCATGTAAGGTGGTGGATTTATTTTTCTTGCAGCTTTTTCTCAGACTTTGTTTGCCAACTACTAACTGGTATTTTGCTTCTTAGCAGGAACAACTTATGGGGCACATCATCATTCGATGACTGTAATGTAAATGGCATACTGCTCCCTAAAAGAGTAAAATTTGTCTTCTGAGCATTTTAAGTGGGATTCCCTTCTCGAGACCACCACAGGTAGACTAACAGCCTCATCAAGTGGCCCCGGCGATAGAGGCCTTGGGTGATGCAGTTCATCAATGAAACTATTTTGCCAAGGCTGCTATCGCTAAGGCCTCTATAATAAGGAAGTACCGAATTCAAGGTTATCTGCACTCTGTACATATTTAATACATTCATACAGGACAGGTAGACTGAGATTTGATGGTATCATTTATTGAAGTGCATATATCAGACTCATGTACTCCAGCACAAATGTCTTTTTTTTTCTTGGATGTGACCACATACCTCTCAACCAGGGTTGCCAGATTTCCGACTGGCCAGGTAGGGACCAAAAAAAAGGTCTTTCATGCTGAGGACCTTAAGGTCTTTAAACACGGAGCTAATTCCATTTAATACGGAACATGAGGCAGTTCCGCATTAAACACAAGCAGCTCCATGTTTAGCAATTTTTGATTGGCCCGTATGCCGGTATACGAGCCAATCAAAAAACTCGCAAAACGGAGCTGTGTTTAATGCAGAACTGCCTGATGTTCCGCATTAAACACAATCAGCTCTGTGTTTAGCGATTTTTGATTGGCCCGTATGCCGGTATATGAGCCAATCAAAAAACTCACAAAAGGGAGTTGTGTTTAATGTGGAACTGCCTGATGTTCTGCATTAAACACAAGCAGCTCCATGTGTAGCCATTTTTGATTGGCCCATATGCTGGTATATAAAACAATCAAATAAACGTGTAAAATGGAGCTGTGTTTAATGAGGAACTGCCTGATGTTCCGCATTAAACACAAGCAGCTCCATGTTTAGCGATTTTTGATTGGCCCGTATGCTGGTATATGAACCAATCAAAAAAAAAGTGGAGGGCTGTTTCGCCGGAATTTTAACCAGCAGTGTGGGACTTGGGATCGGGCTGCTGATCCCGGGACAATCCCGCTGAAATAGGGATGTCTGATAACCCTGCTCTCAACTGTACAGATTTCCATGGAATGTCCAGATTTTTGTCTCATATTTTTGGTCCATGTTTCATAAAATTGTGGTTTTCTGCCAAAATATTGGCAATTCATTAAAGATTTAAGTTAGAAAATGGCAGACATGTGAGTTTCAGACTTCATACCTTTCAGAAAATTCATGCTGATGTAAAACCTGTTATTCTATCAACTTTCTAAGTTTGTAAATGCAATATTTAAAATTTGTCCCTATTTTTGGGCCTTTATCCGACTTTTATTTATGGTTTTGTCCACATTTCTTGCTCTAAGAGGTCGAGAGGTAATTATTTCTTTTATTTTCTGCATACTTCACTTTCTTGCTTCACTATTATGTCATTTGATGTTACAAATGAAAATAATACATTGCGTTAGTAAGATGAGGTCTCATGGTAAACAGACATTAAATATGATTGGAATAGCATTTCAATCTATTAAAACAGTAGAAGGAAATTTTGTTCTCATGCTAAAAATCAGCAGCAGAATAAGAAACAAGTTCATCAACAAGATCATAATGCCTGAATGTTTTTGTATATATTTAATGCAAAAGTGAGTGGAAATAATATAGATGGTCATCTGATATAATTTGTATGGTGCTTATCTATTTACTTATTTTTCTTTCAAATTCAGATTGTTCATTATTTCTATACCTTTTATAACCATTATTTTCATCGGACCATCTATTTCCTTTTTCTAATCTGTGTACCAAAAGCTACATAAGTTAGATACAAGTCTGACATCCTCATATTTAGTATTTGTTCTGTACTCCTTGGACATTGCATGCTAGAGTATGAAGTAAGAATGTGTTAGGTGTGTGTGTGTAAGAGGGAGGTTGTGTGTGTGTATTTGTGTGTCTAAGAGGGAGGGAGGGTGTGGTATGTGTAAGAGGGAGGTAGGTTTGTGTGTGTCTGTGTGCAAGAGGGAGGGAGGTGTGTGTGTGTGTGTAAGAGGGAGGTAGGTTTGTGTGTTTGTGTGTGTATGTAAGAGGGAGGTAGGTGTTTGTGTGTGTAAGAGGGAGGTAGGTGTGTGTGTGTGTGCAAGAGGGAGGTGTGTGTGCAAGAGGGAGGTGTGTGTGTGTAAGAGGAAGGTGTGCATGTGTGTGTGTGAGTAAAAGGTAGGTGGGAGAGTGCTTGTGTGTGCGTAAGAGGAAGGGAGGTGGGGGGTGTAAGAGGGATAGAGGTAGGGGGGATGTGTATGTAAGTGGGAGCGAGGTAGGGGTGTGTGTGTATGAGGGCGGTAAGACTGTGTGTTAGAGGGAGGTGGAGGGGTCATACCTCACAATTGTCCAGATGTTTGCCTCATATTTTCAGTTTGTTTCTCATAAAATTGTGTTTTTCAAGCAAGTCATTGAGTACTGAAGTCAGAAAATAATGGGAGATATTTGAGATTTATAGGCTCATAGGTAGGTACTAGGCTATCTGCCCGAGGGCATTTATAAGCCTAGCCAGAGTGTGTCGGCTTTCACCGCTCCATTGATTAATTAACTGAGCCTCTGTCAAGCAGAGCCAATGAAGTGATCCCAGGGGTGTACTTTCTGTTACCCATCCACTCGTCAAGGCTTCTCTTGAAGAGTGTTAGTGAGGGGCTCTGCCTAATGTAGTTAGGAATTTTGTTCCAAAGCATGGGTAGTCTCTGTGACAGGAATCTATCCCTCCAGCATGTGCTATTTATTGTTGTGGCGAGGTTTAGCTCACTAGAGCGCGTGGCTCAGAGTGACTTGGATTTCTTTAGGTGGAGCATGTCCATCAATTCTGAGTTGGACATGGCTTTGTAAGTCAGGCAGAGATCACCTCTGAGTAAGTGATATGCCACTGAGTACAGCTGGAGTTTTTTCAGTCGGGCTGCATAGAACATATGTTTGAGGCCAGTAATCCTCTTGGTGAGGTGCTTTTGTGGTCTTTCAAGCTGTTGGAAGTGTCTTGTGAGGTACATCCCAAATGGGGAATTGTACTCTATGATGGGTCTGATGAGTGATGAGTAGAGGGGCACTATAACCTCTTTATTTCTAGATGCGAACCCCTTAGTAATTAGATGGGCCACTAACTACTTAGGCAATATGATTGTCAAAGGAGAGATTACTATCTGCCTGGGTCCCCAGATCTCTTATTACCTCTTCTGTATTAAGGGGGCTGCTGCCTATGTGGTAATTCGTGGGTGTTTTGTTTTTCCCAAACGGGATGACTATGCATTTAGCTTGAGGCCATGACTTTGACACCAGGTGTCTGTCTCAGTAAGGCCTTTTTGGAGGATGTCGTGTCAGCCAGAGAGTCAGTTATGGCTCCCAGTTTGCAGTCATCGGCGAACTTGGTTAGCCATAGTCCTCCTGTGTTTGCCTGTACTTCTGAGAAATATATGCCGAACAGTAGGGGGTCCCAGAACTGAGCCTTGCGGGACACCAGTTGTGACTGGTTTAGAGTCAGACCTGGAGCCCGCTATTCTTACTGTGTGAGTTCTGTCTGTAAGCCAGTTGGCAACCCATTTTGTGACAAAGGGGTTTATGTTCAGGCTGGTGAGTTTTTCTATAATACCTGAGTGAAGAATGGTGTTGAATGCCTTGGCGAGATCAAGGTTGGCTGTGTGAACCACCTTTCCCTCGTCTGTGGCCTTGGTAACTGTCTCGAAGAAGTCAACCAGGTTTAGTAGGCATGATCTGTCCTTAAGAAAGCCGAACTGGGTTGGGTCAAGTGTTTGGAGGTTCCCAATGTCTTTAATGAGTTCCATGATGATGCACTCCATAGCCTTTCAGACCAGGCTGGTCAGGCTTATGGGGCGATAGTTACCAGGGTCAGTTGTGGCTCCTCCTTTGTGGAGCAGAATAACCATTGCTGTGTGTCATTACATGGGCACGTAGCCTGTGGTGAGGCTGAACAGCGTGTTTAGGTGGGGGGTTAGTTCATTCTGTAGTTCGTGCAAGACGGAGCCTGGGACACCATCTGGCCCCATTGATGCTGTGTTTTTGGCTTTTGAAAGGGCTGTTTTCACCTGTGCTTCTGTGATTTTTGGGACACTACACTTTTCCGGTACTGTTGTGAGCCCTTTTAAAGGTGAGAGGGAGGTGACGTTTGCACAGAATCTATCTGCCAGTATGTTGGCAATATCAGTAGGTTCAGTATATTTTGTGCTATTTTGCACTATCTCAGAGCATATCTGCGAGTTGCCACTTAGATTCTTGACATAGCTAAAGAAGGCTTTGTGGTTATCTTTCGAATCCTTGGCTATTTTTCTTTCGAAGTTAGTCTTGGATGATTTTATGAAGGACCTTAGTTTCTTACCGATACTGATCAGGGATGTCTTTCCTTCTTGGGATTTGCTTTTTTTCTGAACTAGTTTCCTCCTTTTGTTGTATAACCTGTTTATGGCAGTGGTCCACCAGACTGGTTTAGACTTCATATCCTTCAGAAAATGCTAAGGAGGATGTATGTGTCATACCTCTCACTGTACAGATTCTCACAGATCACTTGAATGAGCTAAGGATTAAAGTTACTAAATAATGACATGCATTTGAGTTTCAAACTTCATATCCTTCAGAAAATGCATTCTAACACAAATCCTGTTATTCTAGCAACTTTCTAAATTTATAGGAGGAATATTTAAAATGTGTTCCTAGTTTTGGGGCTTTTCCCCTCCCCCATCATGACAGGCTTTGTCCAGATTTTTTGTGCTAAGAGATTGAGAAGTATGGTGTGTGTGTGTGTGTGTGTGTGTGTGTGTGTGTGTGTGTGTGTGTGTGTGTGTGTGTGTGTGTGTGTGTGTGTGTGTGTGCATGCGTGCGTGTGTGTGTGTGTGTGTGTGTGTGCATGCGTGCGTGTGCATGTGTGTCCTAGTTAGAGTTAGCCGGTGGAATTTATTTTCAAGGAATTGTGAGCTTTAAGGGAAGAGAAGTTTACTGCTGCTCATGCTAAGTCTGTTTAAAATGTGCAACTGTTTTGTTTAGCAAATGGTGTCCCTATTGTGGTATTTATTTATTTATTTACATTTGTTGACCGGGAGTGTCCGACTGGACGTAGGTCCATTTTCAGCAGTGGCCCGGGGAGAAAAGCTCCACAGTTAAGCAGACAATAGTTACATTGGATTACATAGTGATTAACAATTTGATTAACATAGCAATTAATTACAAACATATTTACAGATGAACATAGTACATCAGTAGACAACTAAAATCTTTATCTGCGAAGTACATAACCGACATTAACAAATGTTACAATAAGAAGTTCCTGTTGTATAATAAGTTCTAGGCCTATGAGCATCTGATCTTGCTATAATCAAGGTAGTTAGTGGGGTGGAAAGAAAGGTAATGGTTGGATGGGATGGGTGATATTAGAGTGGGAGTTGCAAGGGCATAGCCAGCATGTTTTTAGGTGCGCTTTTAGTAAAGTTTTGAAGTGGGTGCATGATGGTACAGAGGTAATTGTGGGTGGGAGGGAGTTCCATAATTTGGCTGTGGTGCAAAAAATAGTGCTTCACCAGCAGAGTTATTGGCTTTTGTAATCTGCAAGTGATTTTTGTTGCTGGATCTTAGTGCTCTGGTGGTGTGATAGGGTTGGAGTAGATTCTGGAGGGATGGGACATTTAGTGGATTGTTTACTAGTTTGTGGGCGAGTGAGAGTTGATACCATTGAAGGAGGTGGGGGAGTTCAAGCCAGCCTAGTTCAGCAAGTGAGAGACAGTGGTGACTATGGTAGGATGCCCCTGTGGCGAATTTGGCAATTTTGTTGTAGCAGGTCTCTAGCTTGTTTAGATCGCATTGCCTTAGGTTGGTATATATTGGAGAGGCATAAAGTAGGGTGGAGATAAGGTGGTAATTTGCTATTGAAATCTTTGCTGCTTTGATGAGAAGTTGCTTATTTCTGTATAATGCTCCTGTTTTTTTTGTGGGCTTTTTTATGGTCATGGATATGTGAATAGCAAATTTTAGTTGGTCTATTTCCACTCCTAGCAATTTGGTGTGTTCAGTTGGATATATAGTGGTGTTGTCTTTTGCTGTGATGTTAAAGTCAGAGTTGTTTTGAGTATGTTTGGTGGGTTGGAAGATAAGTAGTTTAGTTTTGTTTGGGTTGAGTATTAATTGGGCATTGGATAACCAAGTTTCAACAGAGGAAAAGGCTTCCTGTGTGACTTTTTGCAGTTTGGGTAGGGACTGGGCTGAGCAGATGATGGTTGAGTACCTTGTGCCATGTTTGGTGGCAGAGGCTAGATTATTGGTGAAAACAGAGAAGAGTAGGGGTCCAAGGATGGATCCTTGGTGAAACCCTATGGAGACAGGTAGTTGGGAAGATATGTCATTCTGCCATACAATGGATTGTTGGAGGTCAGACAGGTAACTCTGAAACCAGTTGGTGACTGACTGAGAGAAGGATAGGTTACTGAGGACAGCAATGAGTTGTTTGTGTGGGACCATGTCAAATGCTTTAGATAGGTCTAGGAAAGTAGCAGAGGAGAGATAGCCATTGTTTTTATGCTGAAGAATAGTGTTAGTTAAGGAGAGTAAGGCAGTGGTGGTGCTATGGTTTGGTCGGAAACCATGCTGGGTATTGGAAAGGAGGTTGTTAGTAAGGAGGTAGTCTGAGACCTGAGAGTGTATGCATCTCTCTGGTATTTTGGAGAGTGGAGAGAGAATAGCTATGGGGTGGTAATTGGTTAGTTCTGTGGAGGGGCCGCCTTTGTGGAGGGGAATTATATGTGATACTTTCCACAGTGTGGGAACATAACTTTCTGACAGAGATTGGTTAATCAAGATGGATACTGGGTAGGCCAGAGCATCCGCTGCGATTTGTAGGTATTCACTTGGGAGGTTCTCTGCTGCTAATTTGGTGGTCTTAAGTTTAGTTAAGAGTTTTTTTATGTTGGAGGTAGGTACAGGAGAAAAAGAGAAGGCAGTGGGCAGATTACTAGTTGAAGGTGTGGGTTGGAGGAGAGGAGGGTTGTGTTGTTTAGCTAGTGATAGTATGGTTTGTGTGAAGTGTGTGTTGAATGAGGTAGCATTATTTTCGGAGGAGTGAGGGATGTTAGGAGGAGGGCTACTGATTTTACCTGGGTGGAGGATGGAGTTTATGGAGGACCAGAATTGTTTGGAGCTGTGTTGGGAGGAGTCTAGGGCAGACTGGTAGTATTGGAATTTGTCGTTTTATTAGCTTTTTGACACTATTGCGTAGTTCTAGGAATTTCTGTATAGTTGAGGGGGTTTTGGTTTTGTGCCAGTGCTCCCAGGCTTTATCCCTGTTTTTCATTTCTGACTTAGTAGTTTTCTGTAGCCATGGGGAGGGTTGTGCTTTGGTTCTGGAAAGTCTTATGGGGCATGGTAATTAAGGATGCTCAGGAGGGTAGTATTAAAAAATTCAACTGTGTCATCAAGACTGAGGTACTTTAGAGGATGCCAGTTACATTCTTTGAGAGATGAGATGAATGTGAGTGGGTTAAAGTTTAGTTTTTTACGTATCTGACAGTAGATGACAGGTTTAGCTTGGTATAGGTATTTTTTGAGTAGGAATGTTGGGGAGTGATCACTGAGGCTATCTGATAAGCAGCCTGTTATATATGACTGGGGGCTCTTACTGACTAGTATCCAGTCCAGAGTAGTGTGCTTGATGGAGTTTTTATTTATCCTGGTTGGCGACTGGACTAGTTGGGTGAAGCCATGAAGGTTTACATGATGGGTTGGATGGTTGCCAGAACAGGATTGCCAGTCAGTATTGAAATCAGTAAAGATAAATCTAAAGCTGTGTTAGTAGTACAACAGGTAGCATACATGTGTCTTGATGCAGAAAGACTGTAGGTTCTATTCCCACACCATGTAGATTTGTATTTTAAGGGAGTGGAGTGCTGCAGTCCTGAGTATGCCCTCCTTTGGATGAGATGCCTAGTCACTGAACCTGTTTTTCAGTTTTCCATCCATTCCCTATTGCAGTATACCAGCTTACCATTTTTTTAATATAGCACAGGCAATCTATTCAAGGGCAGCAGGCACTGAATTTGTAGATGAAACACTGAAAATATAAAGTTGTTTGCTAGCAGCAACCTCTTCATTGGTTTCAGATCTTTTTAATGAGGAATTATTCAGATGACTTTTACTTTTGCAGAGATTGTGCATATTGACTGATATTGGTAAATTGTAATAACAGAAGTTTGAGTGGCCTTTTATAGTTAAAATGTTCTGAATTGTGCAGTTTTGTCATTACTGGTTTATATGTTTTGTTTCATTGCTTACAGGAGAAAGTTCAAAACTATAAATTTAAAACATGCTCTATAACAAGTGGTGGTGTATTATACATGGGATATAATTTAATTATTATATATTGTAATTTAATACATGTATTATAATTTAATACAATCAGGAAGGTGAATCAAAGAACTTTTGCATGGTCCTAAAAATGTGTGCAAGGGGCCTATGATTTGAAAACAGCTCAAAGATAAACTTTATCCTACACTGGCCAGGTGCATTTTCTTTGAATGTGGGTTTCAGTGCTGTTTCAGCGAATGTGAGTTTCAAAGTCAGAGAAGTTTTAATGCTAAGCCTGTTTTCATTGTAAGACTACGTTGCTTTGTTTACTAAATGTCTACCAGTGTTTATGCTATAACATTTGAATTGAAAGTTGTAAATTAAATCCAAATATCTGTAGTCATTTTAGAAGTAAAGCATAAAACAGTATGCACACTGAGAGCTTTGAGCAGTATTTGTGGCAACTGGGGAGAATTAGCCAAGTAATTGGACACTGGAATGGCTGCCTGGGGAGGAGGACTTTGTGTGGGGACTATGGCTTTGCACCCTCCTGCAAAAATCTTGTGGGCTCCCATGTTTATATTCCCTGCTAGGATGGAAGGGAAGCATAGCAACATCTACCATGCTGTGTAGGTTGAAGTCTAAAATGACATTATGGTGTATGGACCAGTAAGTTACATTTCTGAAAGAGTAATTAGACTTCATGCAAACTGAAGATGGTATGCACCAAGGAAGCTACACAACATAATGAAGAAACAACTACAATACATTCTATTTATATGGGCAGAGCAGGAATCATTTTATGGGGAAGGAAACATGGCTGTGGAATGAGGAAAATTTGGCTTAGTGGGTAGTTGTTCTTTTGCCCTTTAAATGCATAATTACAACTCATGAAACAGTCTGGGTGGGTATATGTTCTAAGGTATTTGCCTGAAAGAAATGAGCAGTGAATACAGAAGAAAGGAAGGCAGCAATCACTGTAATGCAGGAAAAAATGGGGTTGTTACTGTAAGCTTCTGTAAGGTATGTGTTACTCTGTTAATTTCTCTGACTGTCCATTTTATTACGTACATTAATAGAAAACAAAACAAACCATATTAACATGTTTTCATTTATATACATTATATATGTTTTCTTTCTTTCTAACAACTCATTTTGTCCAGCATTACATAAATTGCTCATTTCCTGCCTTCTCTTAAACCTCACCCCTTCTCCTGAACATTATTCTCCATGTGTTGTTCCCATTCCCTCAGATTCCATTTATTTCCATGTAATCTGATCCTTTCCTTTTCTAAAGATTCCATTTCCACTTCCTTTGTTTTTTACAATATTCAATACCTTGAATACTGTTGGTTTAGATTTTTGATTTCCATTTTCTTGTAACTACTTTTTGGGAGCCAATAGAATTAAACTTAATAAGACCTTACTGTGGCTAGGCAATTCAGATCCTGTATTCCAGCTCAAAAGAATAATTTCTTTAGTTACAACCATTTCCCCCAATATTTCTGATAAATTATTCTGTAGGGCATTTTTAAAGTCTCTCAGCTCTTTACACCCCCCAAAAACATATTCCCACTCTGTCTTCCATATCACACCTCCAACATTTGCTATCTACCTGAGGAAAAATCCTTTGAAGCCTGCTTGGGGTATAAGAAATCTATGCAAACACTTCCATTCAAAATCCTAATCCTTGTGGACTTTGTTGCACACTTGGGAGCCATACATATGTCCCCCTGTTGTTCCCTTTAGTCTATTTCTAATAATTTCTAACATCCTCTGATTCTTTTAGTTATCATGCATTATGTTATAAGATGTACTAATTATCCCAGTTTTAAAAGCAGCTTCTGTATTTGACTAAAAAATTTACCAGACTCCCCTATCACTTTCTCTTTGCCTATATACTGATATCAGTCCACGGTAGGGAAGGTAGTCTCTAACGTGCAGTTCAAACTTCTTCCTGGCCTCATACTACTCTATTACCTTAACCTCTATAGTTATTTGTTCCTAGTACCTTGGTTTATTTGCCAGTTTTCTCCAGTAAATTCCACCCCCTTTTGTCTATTTCCTGTACTCTTACTTGAAGTCCTCCCTATTAGCAAAGTCTAATTTCTCCATATATCTATTGGCTTAGCTCTTAGAATACTTTCTGCAACTTTATGAATGAAAATATTTTATATTGTTATTCTATTCAAGGATTTACATTTAAAATCCTAGCCCTTCCTTATTTCTTGACCCCCCCCCGACTTCATCATCATTATCCCTTTTCACTTTAAATTATAGCTTATTGCGTGACCTATGTATATGAGCTTTAACTGCATAGCTTTAAAATATTCTTTTAAATTATGCAGTCCTAAACTACCTTGATTTACTGTCAGGATCGACTTATCCCACTTAATTCTTGCCCTTTTCCCCTCTCAGATAAATTCATTGAACTCATTATTATTGTCCACAACTTCTCCTGTGGTTGATAACGATATGCCTGACCTGTATATAAAACTAAAGGGACTAAAACATTTTCACTGCTTATATATTACTATCTGCATCTATAAACAAGAGCTTCCAGTTTCTCTGTTTTTTATTATCTTTTGTTTAGTCTCTTCACACACACATCCTTAGTTGCCAGAACAGAAGCCTTTTTAATCCATAGTCTTAAATATTTCATCTCATCATGTCCCCATAAATATGGGTATTGCTGAACCAGTTTGTGTGTGGGTACATGTTGTATGCCAATAGCCTTTGTTTTGCCTTCTTTATATCCTGAAAAGCCTAGAAACTGTCTCAGAATGTTTCAGAATGCTAAAATGTCTTTCTGGTTTTATGAAGTACAAAATAATACCATCTGTAAATAAAGTCAACTTTTCATGATTACAATACCACTGTTAACCTTTCATTTTTGAGTCCCTTATATTCTTTTCCAAAGGCTCTAAATATAAAGCAAATAAAAGAAGAAAAGAGGATTACCCCTGCCAGGTTCCTATGTTTAAACACAATTTGTCAGAGAGTACCCCACCCGCTTTAATTCTTACCTCCAATCTGAACTTATTATTGTACTGGGGACTACAAATACTTCCATTGCCCTGCTCAGACAATCCCAGCTTACTCTGATGAATGCTTTCTCTGCATGAAAACCCAACAGCAGTGGTATTTTCTTACATTCTGCTTCCCTCTGGCTCACCATTGTTGTATTATTTTCGAATGTTTGCCTCCTCTTCACAAAACCACATTGATCAATATCTTATCAATTTTGGCAACACCTTTTCAATTCTTTTAGCTACAGTAGACATCATGGTTTGAAATTGAAATGGGTCTATGTGAAGCTGGGTCTAACAGATATTTACCATCTTTGTGGTAATACAGTTACCACAGCATTCTCCCGAGATGCTGGTGCTTCCCCTCTTTTTAAATATTATTAAATACAATTTTCCAAATTTGTATAATTTTCTTCCCATCTAACTTCAAAATTTCCACAGGAATGCCATCTATTCCTGGGGACTTGCCTGCTGATGGATTATACATCATTTTTTTATCTCATCTCCTCCTATCTTAACTATTACTTTTTGAACCTCACCTTCCTCTAATCCATGGCATAATTGTGTCTTCCATAAATATTTCCCCATCTGTGTTCTTTCTTGGTTTCCACATCTCCCTGCTTTATGGAAATGTTCATAAAATTTCCAAAATATCTCTGTAGGATCTCTTGTTGTTTTTCTTGTCATAAGGCTCCCTAAGTTTGGTGATAACCCCTTCTACTTTCTTTTGCCCAAGTCATTGTGCTGAACATTTTTGTGCTATGGAATTATCAAAAATATTTGCTGAGCAACAATCTTTCCAAACTCATGCATACTATGTAAATATTCCCTTATTTTCTATTCAGCATTCTGCAATTACTCCTCTTCTTGCTCTGTAAGATTCCTCTTATTCTGCAACATTTTAACCTTTGTCAGCCCTCTAAATAAGTATAATTTTCAACCATCTCTGTCTCTCTCACATATTACTATCATATTTTAACCCCATTTTCATTTTATCCTACTAACTAGCTATCCCTTCTGTAGAAATTTATATCTTCCCTATTAACTTTTGAATAATTTCCACTACCCATTCCTGTTTTCTACAGCATTGCTATTTGCACTGTTCATTTCTTAATAAAAATAAATTATCTTTCCTTTTTGTCTGTACCTGAAAGGCCATTTACATTCCAAGACAGTATTGACAGAGTAACCACTATGTTAAAAAGTTATTATTCCCGCCTATTATACTTGACAGTTTTTCTGAATATGTATTTCCAATTTTTGTGTTACATGC
Organism: Protopterus annectens; assembly: GCF_019279795.1. Lineage (NCBI taxonomy): Eukaryota > Metazoa > Chordata > Ceratodontiformes > Protopteridae > Protopterus > Protopterus annectens. The sequence goes on along the minus strand of NC_056748.1, from coordinate 429,829,932 downwards.
ACACACTATTTGATAGGCTGATCTTTCATACAGTTGTTTCTTCTCACCTTCATTTGAACCTGTTCACATTTTCAAGAGTTTATGCTTTAATGAAAACCTTCAAACAAAAAATGAAATACATTTTTAAACCAACCCCATTCCCTATTAGCTTAGAACAAGTGCAGAAAACTATGTCCATTTTCAACAAATAATGTTTAACCCTCCAGATGGGAACAATTTCCCCAAATCAACAGCTGCACTAATTGGTATTACCCCAAATAATAATAATAATAATAATTCTGGCACCACTAATTTTAAGGCAATGCAAGAAGCTACAGAAGCTAGTGAAAAGGGAAATATGATTTTCCTTTGTGACTTCAGTGTTGAATTTAATAGCCAGAAAAAGTTTACTAGATTTTATCACTTAAAAACCTAACATAAGTTGCTGATGTAGAGACCATGCCAGATTCAGAAATGGGTAAATTTACTTTATTAGGCTTAATAATAACAAATAACCTGCAATGCTAAATACCCCAAGTGATCACTTCCCAGTACTGTCAATATTTTCTTTTAGAGCCAAAAAGGAATCACCTTTACAATAGTCACGAGAACCTTCTTCAAAGCTATGGATGAGCCATAGTCTGAGCTTGATACTGTTGCCTGGATCTTGCTATACCATGAAGAAGACCCTTCAAAAACATTACCAATGTGTAACTTTCTAATCAATTTCACAATATACAAAATCTGCCCTGCCACAAGAAAAAGGATGAGGGTTGAAAGTTTCCATTAAATAGCAGAGATGTACAAAAATGCTGAAACTAGCAGAAATACCAGAAAAAAAGAAAAACACATGACCTTCCTTTTTTATAAAAGCTGCAATCTAAAAACTAAAGAAGATAAAGCATTTTAGTTACATAGTAAACAAGTCTTGATAGCCTCCAAGACAATTATTTTGAATGGTCATTGAGAATCTTACTGCATTGATCCACCTGAATGCAAAAGCTACATTGCTGGCAGAAAAATCTGTTATAAATTTCCATCTAAATGCAACACAACCTACCTTTTTCCTACCTGATTACCCACTTTCCATTTTAAGGCTGTCTCTACTAAAACTGTGAGCAAATGTATAGAAACTACTTAAAAAGGTAACCACAATCTATATTCAAACAAGTTCTCCTTTGATATATATGTAGAGGTTTTATAGAAGAACATATTGCTCCATCCACAATTTATGTGCAGCAGACACAATGTGCTCTACCATGGAAGAAAAAAACTTACAGGAAATCACTTAATAGGCTTTCATTGGCATTTGAACATGTGTGGACCATCATATGTTTATTGAGAAATGACACAAGATTGTGTTTGGGACTAATATAATGTGATGGACTAAAAATATCCAAGCAGTATAGTTTGTTAATTATCCAGTCTCCCATCTAGCTATCTAATGTAACAGCCTTTAGCAGAGGTGTTTTCAGAGGGGTCTGTTTTACGTCCATTTCTCTCTTTCTCTCTCTCTGTCTCTCTGTAAAAGATATCACTATCTTGAGATATCACATTTGCATTCACAGTTGGCATTGTAATCATTGTGTTAATACTCACTCATAACAGTACAGAAAGATACAGGATTATTTAACTCCCTATGGAACTAGTTTTTAGGTAATTAACATACAATAAATTCAAATAAATCTGCCTATAAGCTCTATGCTACCAGTAAAAAAAAATAAAAGCCACCAGATACTGTTATTACTTTACCCTAAACAGAATATTAAACATTCAGAAATACAAGTAATTGGTGCTGTTGCTGGCTCTAGCTCCATCATTTAAAGATCATATAGAGAAAATATTAGATAATTTTAGTTGAGATGTTACTTTATGTCCAACCATATCAACCCTTCTATCATTAAATCAAAGAAAGAAGTTTAGGTATTAAAACTTCTCTTGCTAGAATACAACCTTTTAATATTTGCTATTCACAAAAGTCAAAATACTTGACTAACTCAGATTAGACTACCATTAACAAAATGTGTAGTTTTTACATTAACCCCAAAAATGAATGCCATTGCCTTACCCAGCAAAGAACAAATTGGATGACTATCCTCTCTCAAGTAGCCCTTTTTAACAGAATTAACTTTTAATGTAATGCAAAACAGATATTGCCCCTGCACATATCCTCCCTGTATTCATGTGTACTTTCATAGGGGTCTCTACTTACCCCCCAAATTCCAAAGACATTTCTTAACTGCTGATAGGTGTGTGTGTCTGTGTGTGTCTGTGTCTGTGTCCTGTGATTGTTGAGGTTTTCTGCATCACACATGAATGAATGTGTCAGTGTGATTGAAGTTCTAGTATTGTAACAGACATGACAGTACTACTACAGGCACCACGCTAGAGTGTATGCTATAACTTAGCAAAGTGAATCAAATAATACTGTTCTCTGTGCTGACTGTATTGTTGTAGTGTTCTTGCACTTTAGTAATGGTTCTAGTACTTGATACATATTTTGTATTGCAAATGTTTTATTGCCTGCTTTTGGTGCAGTTCTTCCTGGGTCCAGGTTCCCCTCTGAAATGGCAACCTCCCATGCAGTTCTTCTTGTGTCCAGGTTCCCCGCTGAAATGGCAATCTCCCAGTATATCTAAGCCAGTCAAAAAAGTAGTTAGCTAGTGTGACAACCATGTCCTGGCCCAGCAATCAAGGAGCCTCAATCCTCACCACTAACACCAGGGAGGTTGTCTTATAGAAGAGGAAAGGATAACTAATACACACAGTAAAGTACAATTTCCCTTAAGTGCACACAGAGATCACAGTCAGTCTGGAGCTGGTTCCTCCCTTGCTCTCCAGGTCCCAAATAAGACTCCTCACTGGCACAGCTATAGGGTCCAGATCTCAGCCTAGCTGGCAAGCCAACCTCCAGTGCCCTCTCTGTCCAATCAGTGCTTCGTGTCCCTGCACAAGTAGCTGACACACCACACACACCCTTTGAGAAGAGGTTATACAACCACACAGACCCTCCTGCGAAAAAGGCAGGCACAGGTTCTCCAGCTGTGCCCCTTTACCCAGGCTATACGGTAGTAATTACTGCCACCACCAGCTAATAAATATCAGCTACTCAAAGGCCCTTAAAAGGGTGTCCAGTTATTACTATGCAATATTATTATCCAATGGTAGTATGACTAACAGTCAAGGCTTACTTTAGAGTGGCCTATTACAATAACCTCTATAAATATGCAATGTACTCTAGAGCTTATCTTTACACAAAGCAGCCACAGGTAGAAGGTTTTAAAAATATTTAATAATAAGTAATTAAAACACAAGACAAAACTACTACACCACAGAGATATCTAAGAGTTCAGAGATCACACAGAAACTTAAAATAATACAGTAGGACAGGTCTGTTTTCAAAGAAAAATACCTAATTAATCTTTACTAGCTTTAACTATTCCTACAAGAAATCACAGTGTTACATGTGAGCATAAGGCATAGTGCTGATAAGTGAATATCCAAGATCAAAATGCTTTCAGTCTCTTGTGAGAAATAGTATTTAAACATTACTAACAAACATGTCTCTAAGGCCCTCCCCAAATTACATCATCTTTGACGCTTAGGTTTTCCCAGTATTCATATTGCATCATCTTAACACCTGGTCTGAGTTCTCAGGCCAAAAACTGTATTATTTAGCAATCTAACACCTACTCAGAAACTTACAACAATACAAGGCATTCCTCATATACATTCTAGCAGAAACTAGAGGAATAAAACACCTTCCACATCTAAATTCTGGTCATAAACTTTAGCCTTAAAACAATGGGCATGAAATCTTCATCTAGCTGCACTGGAGCCGAATTGTAAAACATTAAAGAGATTCATAAGATCTTTTCAACTTAAAAAGACACATTTGAAATACTTGGCTTGGTTTTCCTTACAGCAGATGGCAATGTTGCAACAATCTTGAAGTTCACATTTTACAGCGTTTTCTTACATTTAAAAACACAAGCCTGTATTTTACATTTATTTATACAGTTGATAGAATTATGCATCAACTTCTATTTGACTAGGCTGGCAGCCTTCGCCCATCTCTCCCCAATCGTCACATCTCCCCCCCCCCCCAGGGAACTCAAGCAAGTTTTTCAAGTGCCCCTTGAGAAACATTGCTTGAGAGTGTCAGGTCTATCTGGGTGTACCTCACCCCATTCCCTGTCTTGAGAGCCCATCTGCATTGGCATTGCTACTCCCACTGCGGTGCTGCACTGACATATCATATGCTTGCAACCCCAGACGCCATCTTAGCAATTTGGCATTTTGCTGACTGGCTCTGTTTAACCATGTTAGAGGGTTGTGATCTGTCATCACAGTGAATTTTCTTCCATACAGATAATGCTGAAGTTTTTGTTGTGGCCACACTATGGCCAGACATTCCTTTTCTACTGCTGCATAGCATTCCTCCCTGGGTTGGAGCCTACGACTGAGATAAACCACTGGGTGCTCTTCTCCTTCTGAAGAAATCTGGCTAAGTACAGCCCCCACCCCATAGTTTGACGCATTCACCTGAACAACAAATTATTTGCTGTAGTCTAGACTGGCTAACACAGGGTGTCCTCCCAAAGCATCCTTAAGCTTCTGAAATGCCTGCTCACATTCTGGGGTCCACACTACCTTATCTGGCCTGTTCATTCTTGTCAGGTCTGTAAGGGGAACAGCTATGGTACTATAATTGGGAACAAACTTTCTGTAGTACCTGGCTGTCCCCACGAATGCCCTCACCTGTTTTTTGGTAACAGGTGCAGGCCATGCCTGAATAACTTCCACTTTGGCAGGTTCTTGCTTTATCTTATCACTCCCCACTCTATGTCCTAGGTAGGCGACCTCTGCCATACCCACCTGACATTTGCTCGGCTTAATGGTCAACCCTGCCCTCTGTAGTGCCCAGCACCTCCCTGACATGCTGAAGGTGCTCTTGCCAGGAATGGCTGTAGATAGCAATATCATCCATGTAAGCAAGGGCAAACCCTCCTGCTCCTGCTAAGATATGATCTACCAGCCTCTGGAAAGTCACTGGGGCATTCTTCATCCCAAAGGGCATCTTTTTGAACTCATACAAGCCAAAAGGAGTCACAAGGGCTGACTTCTCTCTAGCACTGGGAGTCAAGGGCACCTGCCAGTAACCCTTGGTAAGATCAATGGTTGTAAGATACTTAGCCCACCCAGCTGCTCTAGGGCCTCATCTGTCCTAGTCATGGGGTAGGCATCCGACTCTGTGTGACTATTTAATTTCCTGTAATCCACACAGAACATGTTGCTGCCATCCTTCTTTGGCATCAACACCACTGGTGAGGCCCAGGGACTGTTGGACTCTTGAATCACCCCTAGTTCCAACATCTCCTGTACCTCCTCCCTCAGAGTCTGTCTGACTCTCTCGGGCACCCTAGAAGGGGCCTGCCTAATAGGCCTTTGGGGTCCTGTATTCACCTGGTGCTGCATCAGGTGGGTGCACCCTGGTTTCCCAGTGAATACGCCCCCAAATTCCTGCAACACTGCTCGGATTTCTCGAACCTGGGTAGGAGATAGCTGCTGGGACATTGCTACCCCTTCCACCGAGGTGTCAGCCCTCGAGTCTCACTGAGGAGATCAGTCCCCAGATCTCCCTCAGATTCCTCCTGCAATCCACTGCAAATGCTCAGCACATGGGCCTTCCTATCATGGTAAGGTTTCATCATGTTAACATGGTACAATTTATGCCCCTGCTGTCTGCCTAGCACTTCCACCATATAGTTAACATCACTTACCTTTCTTGCCACCTGGTAGGGTCCCTCCCAAGCTGCTTGCAACTTGTGTCTGACAGGAATGAAAACCATCACCTGCTGCCCTACAGCATACTCACTAGCTCGAGCATTCCTGTCATACCACACCTTTTTCTGTTGTTGGGCTTCTGCCAGGTTCTCCTGGGCCAGGCCCATGAGTTCCCTGAGCCTTGTCCTGAGGTTCAGGACATATGCCACAACAGACTCCTTTTGAGACTCACACTCACCTTCCCACTCATCTTGAATTAAATCTAGAGGTCCCGTCACCCTATGCCCATACAGCAACTCAAAGGGTGAAAAACCTGTGGATTCCTGGGGAACCTCTCTGTAAGCAAACAACAGATGGGGCAAATATTTGTCCCAGTCCCTCTTAAACTGATCTGCAGATGCCCGTAACATGGACTTGATTGCAGAGTTTAACCTCTCAACAAGACCATTAGTCTGGGGATGGTAGGGGGTGGTCTTCATGTGCTTCACCCCACAGGACTTCCACAGACAAGCCAGCAGGTCTGACATAAAATTGGCACCTCTATCAGACAGTATTTCCTTTGGAAAACCTACCCTGCTCAAAATCTCTAGCAAAGCATTTGCCACCTTCTCTGCCTCAATGGAGGACAAAGCCACTGCCTCAGGGTATCATGTAGCATAGTCTACAATCACTAGAATACACTTTTCCCTGTGGAACTTGGGGTACTCAGAGGACCCACAGTATCCATAGCTACCCTCTGAAATGGCTCCTCAATCCAGGCAAAGGCATCAAAGGAGCTATCACCTTGTCTCCTGCCTTGTCTACCTTTTGGCACTGCTCACAGGTCCTGCAGTATCCTGTTACATCTCTGGAAATTCCAGGCCAGTAGAAGTTTTGCATAATATGCATCTTTGTACGTTTTATGCCCATATGACCTGCAAAGGGAATATCATGGGCTATGGCTAGAAGTGCCAGACTATAAGCTCTATGCACTACCAACTGCTGTACTCTCTCACCTTCTAGCCGTCCCTCAGGGGTCCACTATCTGTACAGTAACCCTTTGTTCCAGTTTACAGATTCCCCCTTCCCTTGAGAGTCAGGTGCCTCCCTAGCTACCTGCCTCAGGCTTTGCAATGTAGGGTCTGAGAGCTGAGCCTGTCTCAAGTCTCTCCTTGTAACCCTTCCCAGCTCCCCTTCCACAGGAAGTCCGGCATCCTCTGACAGCAGTGCCTCACCGTCAGCCTGGGTACTACTACTCACCTCTACCTTTGCAGTTACCCTGTCCAAGGGAACATCAGTACCCACAAGCAGCTGTGGCTCACATTCAGTCTCACTGCTACAGCATAGCTCACTCCCTGAAGTAATTTTTAAAACTGTAAAGTGAACGGAAACCAATAAAAACAAGAAGCGGACATAAACAAAAAATATTTTACTTAGCGCTTTTGGTAAAACTGTGCTTCACCTTCCTCAGATAATTAACAATACAATCAAACCAACAAAAATAGTCTTATTTACTAATTAACAGATAAATAATCTAATTAATACCCCATTAACAATAAAAGAACCAACATACAAATCGTCTATGTTGGAAAACTAAATACATTAAAGTTTAACAACATTAACCAATAAACAACACATTCAGTTTCCAATACTTTTAAAAAAATATAGATAAAAGCTTAAAACGAACTTTCATTTTTTACAAATAAATTACTAGACACAGAGTCAATAGTGACTAAACTATTGCTTTGACTTGACATACTTTACTGATTGGAAGAAGTTATTATTATTATCTTCTTAAAGCCAACAGTTTAAGTATACATTTAATCGATATTTGTTCATTTAAACCTGGGAACACATGAACAATAGTCCTAAGCTGCCACATTAATTCATCTACTTCTAAAAGCAACTGCCATGGGCCACTTCTTATATGCGGTGGTCTACTATGTAAAACTGTGAAACTAAAACTGTGGGTAGGATGTTCACCTATATGCCTTGCAAGGGCATTATTAAGATCTTTTTTTAAAATTGCATAGTTATGTTCATATATGCGCTGCTTTAATTTCCTTTCTGTCTTGCCTATATAAAAGGCAGGACAGCAGTCGCATAAGGCACCATACACCATGCTCTTAGATTCACAATTAAACTTGCCTCTAATAGTATAAACTGTACTATTAATTGTCACCTCTTTTTTTGTTAAAATGTTTTTACACTGTGAACATGCTCCGCACTTGGTCGTGCCCTGAAGGCCTACAAACTGTGGTTTCTTCTTTTTTTCAAGCATGAACTTAAGTGTAGAATTTTTTCTATAAGTGATTTTTGGTACTAACCCCAATTTACTTGATAATGTCAAATCCTCTAAAATAATTCCCCAATTCTTATTCAATAAGTTTCTAATAAACCCATAATCAATAGAAAAGGTACTCAAAAAAACTAATTTGATAAGTTTCCTTTTTGGTGTTAAGACATTCATCCACATGTTGTTTTGAATCAATTATAGATACCTCCTTATAGTGACTACTTAATAAAGGTCTAAAGTGCCCATCCTGTCTCTTACCCGTTACTTCGTCTCTATTTGAGATTAAAGTAACCGGGTAGCCCCTAGTAGCAAACATGTTTTCTAGGTTCTGGCATTCTTTTACAAAGTCAGCATCTTCTGTGACCATTTGTCCTTTGACTACCGCTTTCTTATGGTGAAAAGGATGCAGCTATCAAAGTGCAAAAATGTGTTCGAATAGGTTGGTTTCCTATAAATCCTATTCTTATAACTAGAGTTTGTGTCATCTTTATACAAACTAATGTCCAAAAAATTAATGTTAACGCTTTCTACTTGATAAGTAAAATCAAGGAAGCTAGTTAACCCTGTTATAAAAGATGGTACTTCCTCCTTCTTACCTCTCCACAAAAGGAACATGTCATCCTGGTATCTAGTGTACCAGGTGACATGTTCCTTAAATTTTGGGTGTGGGAATAGCTTTTCTTTTTCCCAATGGGCCATGATTATGTTAGCAAAGCTACCCACACATGGGGAACCCATGGCGACCCCAGATGTCTGTAAGAACAGGTCACCTTCGAATGTCAGAAAGTTGTTGGACAGCACTATGTCAATTAATGTCTCAATAAGGTAAATGGTGTTGTCTGGAACCTTCCTGAAGGCCAAAAACTCCCTGGTCCATTCTAAACCTACATCGTGGGGAATTACTGTGTAAAGATCTCTGACATCAATCGTCACAAAATAAATATCCTTCTGATGTTCTAATACCTTAGAATATCAGAAGGATATTTATTTTGTGACGAGGGGATTTTACTTATCAAGTAGAAAGCGTTAACATTAATTTTTTGGACATTAGTTTGTATAAAGATGACACAAACTCTAGTTATAAGAGTAGGATTTATAGGAAACCAACCTATTCGAACACATTTTTGCACTTTGATAGCTGCCATTCTTTTCACCATAAGAAAGCGGTAGTCAAAGGACAAATGGTGAGGGCGGCCAGGATGGTCACAGAAGATGCTGACTTTGTAAAAGAATGCCAGAACCTAGAAAACATGTTTGCTACTAGGGGCTACCCGGTTACTTTAATCTCAAATATTAGAGACGAAGTAACGGGTAAGAGACAGGATGGGCACTTTAGACCTTTATTAAGTAGTCACCATAAGGAGGTATCTATAATTGATTCAGAACAACATGTGGATGAATGTCTTAACACCAAAAAGGAAACTTATCAAATTAGTTTTTTGAGTACCTTTTCTATTGATTATGGGTTTATTAGAAACTTATTGAATAAGAATTGGGGAATTATTTTAGAGGATTTGACATTATCAAGTAAATTGGGGTTAGTACCAAAAATCACTTATAGAAAAAATTCCACACTTAAGTTCATGCTTGAAAAAAAGAAGAAACCACAGTTTGTAGGCCTTCAGGGCACGACCAAGTGCGGAGCATGTTCACAGTGTAAAAACGTTTTAACAAAAAAAGAGGTGACAATTAATAGTACAGTTTATACTATTAGAGGCAAGTTTAATTGTGAATCTAAGAGCATAGTGTATGGTGCCTTATGCGACTGTTGTCCTGCCTTTTATATAGGCAAGACAGAAAGGAAATTAAAGCAGCGCATATATGAACATAACTATGCAATTTTAAAATAAGATCTTAATAATGCCCTTGCAAGGCATATAGGTGAACATCCTACCCACAGTTTTAGATTCACAGTTTTACATAGTAGACCACCGCATACAAGAAGTGGCCCATGGCAGCTGCTTTTAGAAGTAGATGAATTAATGTGGCAGCTTAGGACTATTGCTCATGTGTTCCCAGGTTTAAATGAACAAATATCGATTAAATGTATACTTAAACTGTTGGCTTTAAGAAGATAATAATAATAACTTCTTCCAATCAGTAAAGTATGTCAAGTCAAAGCAATAGTTTAGTCACTATTGACTCTTTGTGTCTAGTAATTTATTTGTAAAAAATGAAAGTTCGTTTTAAGCTTTTATCTATATTTTTTTAAAAGTATTGGAAACTGAATGTGTTGTTTATTGGTTAATGTTGTTAAACTTTAATGTATTTAGTTTTCCAACATAGACTATTTGTATGTTGGTTCTTTTATTGTTAATGGGGTATTAATTAGATTATTTATCTGTTAATTAGTAAATAAGACTATTTATGTTGGTTTGATTGTATTGTTAATTATCTGAGGAATGTGAAGCACAGTTTTACCGAAAGCGCTAAGTAAAATATTTTTTGTTTATATCCGCTTATTGTTTTTATTGGTTTCCGTTCGCTTTACAGTTTTAAAGGTTTTTTGTTGTTTTGCTCATTTTGTTGTTCACTCCCTGAAGTAACCACCTCAGCAGTCCTGGCTGCAAGTATGCAGTCTGTCTGTGTCTCCCCTAGGCTACCAGACCCACATGCTTGTCTCCTAGCCTTACTGCATGTAACTGAATAAGAACATTCTACTGCCTCATCCAAATCCATCCCTCTCAGGACATCTGCAGGATGGTAGTTCTATACCCCTGTTGTCTCAAGACAACACCCTGTTGGCATTTTGTCTTTCCCACTTACTGGCTTCCTCACCTTTGGTTCCCCACCTTGCCTCCATGGACATCTGTATGCCACATACCCCACTGGTTGCATTTAAAACATTTAACCCTATCTCCTGGACGTGTACCTGGACTAGTGGCTTCCCCTGCTACTGGCGGATTCGTTGGAGCAGTCTGTGCTGCCCACCATGGGTTCCTTTAGTCCCATGAGCAGTACTGGGGATCCCTTTCCTGTGCAGGGCTGCCCTGCTTGCTAGGTATAGGTCTCCCTTTTTCCCCCAACTCCTCTGAAGTAGCACACTGTCTATCAGCTAACCAGACCCTCATGTCCTCAGGCAAAGTGCTAAGGGCTTGTTCCCTTACCAAAAGGTCTGCCATCCCTTCAGAGGTGGTGACCTGACATCCACTCACCCAGCTATGAAAATAAGTGCTCAGTTCAACAACATATTCACATACATTTTCATCTGCCTTGCGTCTATGCTCACGAAACTTTCTCCTATACATTTCAGGTATTAGCTTAAAACATTCCAACAAGTGTCTTTTTACAATAGTATAATCAAAACAGTCAGTGTCATGCATTTTTGCTAAAGAAGTTACAGCTTTACCATGGAGTAGGGGGGACAGGAACCATACCCAGAACCCTTGGTCAACTTCATACTGTTTACATACTCCCTCAAACATATGAATGAAGCTATCAGTATTATCCCCCTCTTTAAACTGTGGAAGAAATTTACTGACCTTTTGTGCTTCTGGGGTCCGGTTACTCCCTTCCCCATTACCTCCATGACTCTGGCAAAGAGTCAGCATTTCCCTCTCATGCCTCCTCTGCCGTTCCTTTTCCTCAGCTTGTAGACTTCTCATTTTGTCGGTTGCTTCTTGTTCCATATGCCTGGCCTCCAACTCAAGTCTCTTTAGCTCCAGCTGGAATTTTAAGTCCACTGCAGAAAGGTTGAGCTGTCCATTCTCTGAGGATATTGTATCTCCACTGTCAGTCTGATTGTCCTCCAGGCTGCTATTTTCTGATGCAGCTGTAACCAAGGCTGCAATCAGGTCTGCTTTAGTCAGGTTTCCATGCACCAGTCCCCTAGCCTGGCACATCTCCGCCAGTTGGCTCCTTGTCAGCTTTCCATACTCTTCTGCTGACATGTTGCCTGCTCACCCTGACTAACACTAAGCTAACAAAAGAAATAAAACAATTGTGATCTGAACTCCGAGTATATACTGCGTGGCTGTTTTAGAGTACAAAACACTTTTAGAGATCACTGTACATAAGCTACAGGAATTCGCTCTACCCCACACCACTACAAGCCAATTAGTGTGTGAAGTAGATTGCACCATTGCCAACACTTGTTGACGACTGTGCCCTGGCCCAGCAATCAAGGAGCCTCAATCCTCACCAGTAACACCAGGGTGGTCGTCTCATAGAAGAGAAAAGGATAAATAATACACACAGTACAGTACAATTTCCCTTAAGTGCATACAGAGATCACAGTCAGTCTGGGGCTGGTTGCTCCCTTGCTCTCTAGGTCCCCAATAAGACTCCCCACTGGCACAGCTATAGGGTCCAGATCTCAGCCTAGCTGGCAAGCTAACCTCCAGTACCCTCTCTGTCCAACCAGTGCTTTGTGTCCCTGCCCAGGTATCTGACACACCAGACACACACTTTGAGAAGAGGTTGTACAACCACACAGACCCTCCTGTGAAAAAGGCTGGCACAGGTTCTCCAGCTGTGCCCCTTTACCCAGGCTATATGTTAGTAATTACTGCTACCACCAGCTATTAAATAACAGCTACTCAAAGGCCCTTAAAAGGGTATCCAATTATTACTGTGCAATATTATTATTCAATGGTAGTATGACTAACAGTCAAGGCTTACTTTAGAGTGGACTATTACAATAACCTCTATAAATATGCAATGTACTCTAGAGCTTATCTTTACACAAAGCAGCCACAGGTAGAAGGTTTAAAAAATATTTAATAATAAATAATTAAAACACAAGACAAAACTACTACACCACAGAAATATCTAAGAGTTCAGAGATCACACAGAAACTTAAAATAATATAGTATGACAGGTCTGATTTCAAAGAAAAATACCTAATTAATCTTTACTAGCTTTAACTATTCCTACAAGAAATCACAGTGCTAAAACTTACATGTGAGCATAAGGCAGAGTGCTGGTAAGTGGATATCCAAGATCAAAATGCTTTCAGTCTCTTGTGAGAAATAGTATTTAAACATTACTAACAAACATGTCTCTAAGGCCCTCCCCAAATTACATTATTTTTGACACTTAGGTTTTCCCAGTATTCATATTGCATCATCTTAACACCTTGTCTGAGTTCTGAAGCCACAAACTGCATTATTTAGCAATCTAACACCTACCCTGAAACTTACAACAATACAAGGCATTTCACATATACATTCCAGCAGAAACTAGAGCAATAAAGCACCTTCCACATCTAAATTCTGATAATAAACTTTAGCCTTAAAACAATGGGCATGAAACCTTCATCGAGCCTCACTGGAGCCGAATTGTAAAACATTAAAGAGATTCATAAGATCTTTTCAACTTAAAAAGACACATTTGAAATAATTGGCTTGGTTTTCCTTACAGCAGATGGCAATGTTGCAACAATCTTGAAGTTCAGATTTTACAGTGTTTTCTTGCATTTAAAAACACAAGCCTGTATTTTACATTTATTTATACAGTTGATAGAATTATATATCAAATTCTGTTTGACTAGGCTGGCAGCCTTCGCCCATCTCTCCCCAATCATCACAGCTAGATAATTAAAAAGAATGTATAAAAGTGAAGTCCTTACTACTACTGAGGAATACATTAATTGAACTGTACCTTAAATCCGACTGAGCTCTTTCTGCAAGTTACACAGACAAAATTTTATTACACTATATACGTGCGGAGAAGGCAGGAATTCAACTTTCTCCTTATAAAAGAATGCAGTACACTTTCATATTCCAGCTTATCTTGAACACGCACAGAGAAAGCAAACACAATTCATGATTAGCAAAGCAGATGTCGAAGACCACACTTTCTTCACATGAAAGTCTCATGAAATGTAACTCATCACCCAACACATACCAAGTCTTTTGTACAGTCCATTGTCATGATTTGTACATACTCTCCAGTCTTGCTGTATCAGTCTGTCAGGTATTACATCACTTTGTCTTGATGCAACCCAATGGCTGTTCTTATTCTGTGTAAATCAACACATTCAGGCATCTCTGCCTTCAACTTATTTAAAATAATCATTGCATCTATGTTATGAAAATCTTAATTCTAAACATTTAACTTACATTCATCATTAATTTATTTCAAACTCATCCCCCTTCAGCTAAAAAAAAAAACTCTGCATCAACATATATTTTAATTGCATGTAACCTGTAATTTCAGATTGTAATGTATTTTAGGAATGAGATATGTAAGACTCTGTAAATACTACGATCACACCCTCTGACATTATGTTGCTGTAACTACAAAATGAAAGTATAAAGTTGGCAAAATAGAGAAAAAAATTAAAGAGAATAAAAACCCTGTATTTTGATTTTGCAAGCAACAAGTTAATTTTCACTTGTTGCTTGACTTTGCCAAAAGATAACCAGTAGTAATCCTAATTTATGATGTTGGACTACAGTTTCTGAAAGCTTTTGGAGGAGAACAAAATAGTATACATCTTTTTTCTCCACAAGATTGAGCCTTCCACTTTAATATGGTCTATAAACAGCTGACATTACTAGACATGTTTATTTTATCCTTAGTCTTATTAGATACTTAGCTTTATGTTATGAGGCTTATGGTTATTTTCTACTTTGCTTAGTATTTTCCTGACTCTTTGCTAATTATATGGGGGTGAGGCAGTCATAAGACTGTCATTTTCATTTGCATTATTACTATTTTTTTAATCTGGCAAGAATTTTATTTTACCACCAACCCCCTGCCTCAATGACTTATCTTATTGTAATCAAAGTTTCTGTTCTGTATAGAACTTTGATTTGGATCATTCTTAATAATCCAGTTCCATTTATCCAAATGCCAATAGCAATTTTGTCCATAATTCATGTACGTGAAATTTGTCTACACACACACACACTTACAAATACAAGCACACACACTTACAAACACAATGAGAAGAGTGCGATTTCATTTTTTTCAAAGCTAGGTCTGCCTAGCTAAGACATTCCAGAACAAAAATCTTGTTTACTGAAGTTAAATGGAATCTGCCCAATAATATACATTTTCTTAAAGGATAACTCCACCAAGATGTCAAGTTTTTCTTTACAAAAAGTAATTTTTCTTCCCTGTATTCCAACACTAAACATGCCACACACACAGAGAAAGTATTAATTATTCCATTTGGTTTGTTTGAACGTATTTCTTTTTTATTTCTTTCTTGCATTAGTCTCATCATCTGTTACATCATGAAGGCTACTAAGAGTGGCAGAGTAATTAGGTTAGGCCAATCCAACTGCAAAGCCATTAAGAAAGTAATGGCTCTTAAACAATGGCATTTTAGATGTGCTTTACAAGTCTTAGATTGCCAGCTTCACACCTCAGATAAAGTGTAGCCTGGAGTTATGAACAAAAGCAAGGCTTTCAAGTATAGCTTTCATATACAAATGAACAAGAAAAGGCAAATCACATTTTTTTTGTTATTGCAAATTAGTGGTCTTCCCTCCTTTTTAGAATGCTTTTTATTGAAATTGTCTTTGTGTCTCTGTCTCTTTGTGGTTCTGTCTCGCTAAGCCAATTTCAAGAAAAATAATTGTAATAATGACAAGGGGACAATATTTTAGTCTGTAAGTAAAATATTTGGCTTCTGTCATTAGTGAGACAATATAAATACACACACACACACCCCCACCAGATCCATTTTCCACTGTCTCGCTAAGCCGATTTCAACAAAAAGCATTGTAATAATGACACAGGGACAATATTTTAGTCTTTAAGTAAAGTATTGTCCTCTATCATTAGTGAGACAATACACACACACTCACACTCACACTCACACTCACACACACACACACACACACACACACACACACTCACACACACACACACACACACACACACACACTACGAGTGGCCTTAAATGAAGACACAGACAGACAGAGACACACACACGCACACACACTGAGTGACCTTAAATGAAGGCACAGACAGACACACACACACACACACACACACACACACACACACACACACACACACACACACACACACACACTCGCATCTCCCTCCATTATTTCCTCCACACACACGCACACACACTCTTGAAACAATGGAAGAGCTTACAGCTTTTGTTTCCAAATCCTTCGACCCAAAAAGCAAGGAACACAGAACGCAACAGCAAGAAGGATCAATAACATATCAGGAAGTTTTAGAGAGTGGTTTTGCTCCGCCCCGGGAAGTTGGTCAGTTCAGAAGCAAGCCTGCAGGAGTTAGCTGAAGCTGCTAGTGGAGGCAACAGTCTCCACTGTCCTGTGTATCGTATGTACAATGAACAAGTTGGGGAGAACGACAAGGAGAAACTGAAAGAGTTTGGAGGAAGCATTGGAAGAATGACAGAAGGTGAGCACAGTCAAAAGCAGCAGCATGACCCTACACAGAGCATCTGATCACAGAGGTACCCACTCAGTGCACCAGTGGCATTGTCATTTCAGAAGAAAAAGAACTGGTGCTGTTGTATTAACAAGTATAGATTTTACGTAGGTGTTCTGTGAAAAATAAATAAAATCACAATAATCAAGCAGTATGTAAAAGCATTTACAAAATGTAGTTATCACATCAATATTCAAAAGCTTCTTGTTAATAGTTGTGTTTCACAGGATCTGGTAAAATAAGAGAGATTTGCCTAGCTGCAAGGTCCTTCTTGCAAGACATTGCTGCAAGTGGTCATGCAAATGTACTTTTTTTTTTAATGTGGAACAAACTCAAAATAAAGATTTCAGAAAAGTGGTTTGATTGTTTTAATAATATCTGAGGAACCTGATTGTTACAGTTGAGGCTATGGAACCCTAGCTTCTTTAAAGCAGTGCATCCCGATATGTGTACCAGCATTTCCTTACAACTTTTATTGGCAACCTCACTTTACTGTTAAACGTACTTCTTAATAGATGCATCTCCATCTGTCTAAATCTATCTACATGTGTGTGTGTGTGTGTGTGTGTGTGTGTGTGTATGTATGTATGTGTGTGTATATATATATATATATATATATATATATATATATATATATATATATATATATATATATATATAAAACGTTATGTCCACTCTATATTCAGTTATCTACAATATAACTATATAAATCATCTGCTATGGCAATAAGCAATTGCTAATTAAAGTAACATACTTTTATTTTTAAGTAAACCTACACCTTCCTTCAGCTTCCTCCAATATTTCTTAGCTAATAACTACCTGAATATTTGTCGTGTTTTTGGTACAATTGCAGTTAGAATACTAAGCATTTGATGTATGCTTTTATTCTGGAACAGGGAATTATTATGATACAGAATGAAGAAATGATGTCCTTCTATTCATATGCTGCACTATCCATAACATGAGGGAGTCCTCCAGTTGGCTCTCGTGTCCGGGCGTTTTAATAAAGTTAAATGGTACTGCAAAGGTACGAATGTTGGGCCGCATCACTTAGCATATGTCAGCCATAAACGGACGTTGGGTATAAAGTGGACGTCAGCATACACCTACCTCAGAACTTCTCTGCCGCCTGTTTGACTACCAGCTCTGGTCATCACTCGCTTGGGAAAGTTGCCTCATGCTTCGCCTGTACTCAGATAAGTACCCTATAGGGGTTTTTTGTTACCTATTTTGCTGCTGTGTTTTGCCATTTGGTCTGTTTATGGCCGATGTACACTGAAGGTCCATGAATGGGGTATTCCTCAGGTAGACCTGTTTGCTTCCCCCGTGAATAGACAGCTTCCCACATACTGCACCAGGATACACACCCCTGGAGCTTGGAAGATGGATGCTCTTTGTTTTCCTTGGAAGGGGATGTTCCCCCTTCCCTCTTCTTCTGAAAGTTCTACTGAAAATTCAAAGAGAACAACCAAAACTCTTGTTGGTGACCCCCTTTTGGCCAAGACAGCATTGGTCCCCCCTTCTCTGTCATCTAGCCAAGGGTAGTCACCACAAGTGGACCTAATCACACAGGAAAAGGGAACTCTCATACACCCTCAGATATCCACCCTGAACTTAACCCTGCGGGTTATAGGGCTTTGGTTCCCTTTAGACACCTTTAACTGAGGACGTGCTACAAGTTCTGCAGGAGGCCAGAAAACCCACTACCAAAAATCCTATTTATCCAAATGGAAGAGGTTTTCTGTCTGGTGTCTAAAGCACAGCTTACAACCACTGTTTGCAGAGCTGCCAGTGGTCATGTCTTACCTGTGTGAGTTGATGAAAAGTGTCTTGTCATGTTCTTCCTTCAAGGCACATTTGTCTACCAGTCTCAGCATGTTTACCTTTGACTCCTCCCCTGGCTTCAAGGTTGGAAGTCAAGCTTTTTCTGAAAGGGGTTCTATACATCAGACCTCCAAGGAAACCTATCCCTCCCTCCCTTTGGGATCTTAATTTTGTGTTAGAAAAGCTTACTTTAGCTCCCTTCGAGGCAGCTAAGGACTGTTCTCTACAACACTGCACATGCAAAACTGTCCTCCTGGTAGCTATCACCTCAGCCAGAAGTGTCTCTGAACTACAGGCCCTAATGGCACTTCTGCCTTTCACAGTTTTCCATCAGGACAGGGTTTGCCTTTGTACCAACCCAAGCTTTATACCCAAGGTAGTGAATGAGCTATCCTTGAATCAGGCCATCAATCTCCCTACCTTCCTTCCTTCACCACAGTCCCCATAGTGAAAGGATTATCCACTCTTTGGATGTGCACAAACAGCTCAGATGTTATTTGGTTAAGACCAAGCCCATCCGTAAGTTGGACAGGCAATTCATTTCCTATCACCCAAGACTGTTTCCAAGCAAACTATTTCCTCCTGGATTGCTAGAGCCATTACCTTCTGCTATAAAGACAATGGGAAAAATCTTCCCTTTCCACTTAAGGCACACTCCACCAGGGCTGTGTCTTCATCTGGGGCTTATTTTAAAGGTTTGGGTACAGCTTCCATTTTGGAGACAGCTACATGGTCATTTGTTCACACCTTCACCAAACATTACAACTTGGATATCATTTCCAAGTCCAGAGCAGGATTTGCCAGGGCTATTCTGCATGGATTTGTGGAAAATGTCTCTGTTACTCCTCCCAATCCTTCTGTTGCATGAGCTTTGGCATTCTCTCTTATGTTATGGATACTGCAGCTACGGCCAGCCTTAGGCATAGCCGAACTAGGCGACCGCCTAGGGCACCGTAAAGGCCAGCCTGTTAAAGAGCGCAGTTTTTATTTATTTGTGCATTTATTTTTTAAGAAAGCGTGCGCTGTTCTCTGCACCCTGTTGAAGTGTAAAGCGCCATAAAGGACAGCTTCTTAAAGGGCGCGTTTTTTATTTATTTGTGCATAATTTATTTTAATTAAGAAAGTGTTGCTGCTGACATCATCACATGTGGGGAGGGGGGCATGCGTGCATCGTGACGTCTGCTTCGTGGGGCAGACTGTCAGCCTGTTAGAAAGTGGAATTTGGCTGAAGGGTGGGCTCTGACAGTGTGTACTCTCTCTCTGTTTACTTCCTGTTCTCATTCTCCAACTGCCGTGGTGGTTGAACAGTGAGTGAAGTTGAACTAAGTGCTTCAAGTGTGTGAACCCCCGGGTGAACCTGAACAGCTGGAAAAATAATAATTTCTTTAGCAGGCCGGGATGGGCAGCACAGCAGTTCAGTTTGCAATCTAAACTTCAAAATAAATGAATGAGATTTCAGCAAGGAGTGTAGATCTTCAAGTAGGAATCACAGTATTAAAACTGGGATATTTCTTTCTGAAAAGGTATTAGAAATTTAGATTATCATTGGTGTACACTGTTTTCCTATGTAGAAAAAAAGTTTGCATTTCCCTTTTGTTTCTACCAGGGAACTGTTATTGTAGAATCTGCTGTGTGTTGCAAGTTTGTTTACTTTATCTAAAGTTAATGCTTTACCGCACATGCATCATTTTCAATACAGCAGAATGAAGTCTGGAAACAAGACTGCATTGCTACCCCCTTTTCACTTGTCTGCAAGTCCACACATGTTTAAAATTGTGCTCCTGACCTTGTACATTTAGTTTGTTGCAACTACAGTATACGAAGGTGACGTTTTGTGATACGTTTCAGTGTGCTTTTGTTGTGTGTTGGTCTGTTTTGCAGAATAACGTACTTTAGTGCTATAAAAAGATGTGGTTTGGTTCTGACAGGCAGTGCTTGCACTTTTGATGTAATTGTTTTCCAGACAACCAATTCCACAGTAGTTCAAAAACTTAAGACAATCATGTGAATTTCTTTTACGCACCCCATCACAAATGTGGTTACAGCTGTTTGTTGTTGTTATAACAAGCCTCTTTCTGCAGCAAACATAGGAACTGGGACAAAGAAATACAATTCCGAAGAACCACTAATCTTCCCTATCACCCCTGTTTTTCTCTGTGCATCTTTGCTTTGTATGTGTCAGTAATATTTGCTAACAGCATTGAAGTCCTGATTTATTTGATCTTATAATTGATTTTGACTTACTGTCATTACTTTAGTGTCTCATACAGATGCTCACCATACCAGAAGGTTTTTTGTCATGTAAAAATATATAAAAAGATTTTATTTAACTTGGCTTGCACTTTTCCTGCTGGCCCTTTAGTACTTCATGCTGACTGTTAAATGGTCCTACATCAAGCAGTACAAAAAGCTGTTAATTGCTGTTCTTTGAAAAGCAAATGAAACCTGCTGTGTTGTCATCTTCTCTTATCAGTTAAAGTTTTCAGTTCAGTATGCAAATTAAAAATAGTGGCATGAGAAAGCCAAATGATAAGTGATGCTTGCAGAGACTTGTCTTGCTAATAATATGATTGCAAGTCAGCAACAACTTGATAACTGCAAGTAACAGTTTCAGCTTTAGAGGCTTGGATTGTTTACATATGCAATGCTATTTCTGAAGGTCTTTGGACATAAAATGTCTATTGAAGAGTAATGTCCCAGTTGAGGGCCCAATACTTGTTATGACTGGGGATTGGCAAGCAATATGAAATAGTGCTAGCTTAACACCCCCACACGTTTGGTTTAGAAAGGTTCTGTTCCCCTCCTTCCCTCCACTTGGTTTGAGAAAAGTAAGTAACTGTAAGAGTGGCTTTTGGTGTTATTGAAAGGAGTTACGATAAAGTTGTTGCGGGGTCAGTCTATGAGGCCAGTAAGTAGGGATTAAAGCAGATGCTTTTACCAATGTTTTCTCTAGGGCCTGGCAGGTAATATAAACAACAGAAAGGGTGACTTATTCAGTTAATGCTTGTCTTCACCAGGCATAAGATAGTTTGGCAAAGGAGAAATCTTTGAGTAGCATGAACAGTCAAGGCATTTTGGAAGCTAGACCGTATAGTAAGAGTGGAGGCTTTGAAAGAGTTTTAAATCTTGTCATTTAAATAGACTTCCAGTCATTCTATTTGTAGATTGTATAGTATGGTTCTGTTAATAATCGTTCATAGGTTCATAGGTTTATTTTATACTAGGCCTGCCCCCGAGGCATACAGCCTAGCCCATCCATCCATTATTTAGTGGCCCCCCCACCTTTAGGGGGGAAAACTACCCATTATTTTTCTGTCCTCTGTCGAGCAGTGACACTGAGGTAATCTCCCATCCATTGGTCAAGATTTCTCTTGAACAAGGCCTTGTGGCTCTGATGGATCTAGATTTTTGAGGTGAAGCATATTCAAAATCTGGGTTTGACATGGCCCTTGTATATTAGGCAAAGGTCACGTTCTTTCAGTCAGGACGCATAGGACAGATTTTTTGAGACCCTTTATCCTTTTGTGAGGAACTTTGTGGCCTCTGTCGAGCTGTCAAAGTGTCAACAGATACATTCCTAATGGGCATTGTACCTCAATCATTGTCTGATGAGTGATGAGGAGACTATGACCTCCTCCTCCCTTGGATTCAGATGAGAACTCTTCATGTGGGCAATGTAGCATGTAGAAGGTCTACTAACTACTTTAGCTACATGGGTGCCGAATGACAGACTACAATCGTCCTGGGTCCCCAGGTCCCTGATAACTCTGTGCTCAGTGGATTGGTTACCATTTGGTAGCTAAGCTAAGGTAATTTTTTTTTTCCGGCGGTACTATGCATTTTTGGCATTTAACTTTAGGCCGTGGCTCTGGCACCAGTTATCCGTTTAGACCTTCTCTGAAGTGTATTGTGTTTCGAGGGTTAATATGGCGCCCAGTTTGCAGTCATCTGTAAACTTTTGTCCCATATAACTTCCTGTGTTTGCTTGTACTGAAAAGTAGATGCCCAACAAGAGTAGCTCCAGAGACTGAGCCATGGAACACCACTTGTGACAGGCTTTGAGCAAACAGGAAATTCGGCAAGCAGCTTTTAGTTTGTGCAAGTTTTACAACTTCAAATACATTATTCAAGTTTAACAAGCCAAAAAAGAAATGCTCAAGCTAGCAGCTAGAAAAAAACTTAGCAAATAAACAGAAACAGCAAGCCTGTAACGGAACTTTTTAACTTAACAGAAAAGGGAAAAAAAGCAAGATTTTTTTTTTGTTTTTGTTTTACAGAGATAGCAGAGGTTCAAGGCAATACTGCTATAACAGTGCAGTAAATGACCCCACACAAGAGTCAGGAAATTCAGCAAACAGCTTTTTTGTTGTGCAAAAAATGCTACTACTTATACAGAAAAGTTTATCAAGCCAGAAAAAATGCCTGCTAGGCAGCTATGCAGAAAAACTTAGCAAATAAACAGAGAAAAATACTTAAAATCTCAAAAGTGGCTCCTCTTCTCAGTTTTCCTCTTTGAGGGTGCTTCACCAACAGCCAACAAGCCTGAAAAGAGCTCAACCCACGAGGCAACTAGGTTTTAAGAGAGGAAGATGAAGGAGTTATGGAAATGACCCCTACAGTTTCAAGTCAGTAACCACCTCCGGGGCAGGGAAGCTGCTCAATGTTAGTCACTGCCACTGATAAACACAGAGACCCTCCTTCAGCCCAAGCAAAATGGCCTCACAGAAACTTTCAAACAGTTCAGGAACAGCAAGCCTGTAACTGAACTTTTTAACTCTCAGAAAAGTGGGAAAAAGCAAGATTTTTTTTGTTTTGTTTTTACAGAGATAGCAGCGGTTCACAAGTAATATCAAGTTATAACAGTGCAGTAAATGACCCCACACAAGCGTGCTGGCTCAAGGACAGAAAATATGCAAGTTTTAAGAAAACGATTTAAAATTAAGTGCAAACAGGAAATTCAGCAAACAGCTTTTGGTTGTGCTCTAAATACAGCTACTAATACAGAAATCAAGTTTAACAAGCCAGAAAATGCTAGGCAGCTATGCAAAAAAACTTAGCAAACAAACAGAGAAAAATACTTAAAATCTCAAAAGTGGCTTCTTCTCTCAGCTGCTTCCTCTTGGAGGGTGCTTCACCAACAGCCAACAAGCCTGAAAAGGGCAGCCAAACCACGAGGCGAGGCAACTAGGTTTTAAGAGAGGAAGATGAAGGAGTTATGGAAATGACCCTAGTGGCCAATAAAACTACAGTTTCAAGTCAGTAACCACCTCTCCGGGGCAGGGAAGCTGCTCAATGTTAGTCACTGCCACTGATAAACACAGAGACCCTCCTTCAGCCCAAGCAAAATGGCCTCACAGAAACTTTCAAACAGTTCAGGAACAGCAAGCCTGTAACTGAACTTTTTAACTCTCAGAAAAGTGGGAAAAAGCAAGATTTTTTGTTTTGTTTTTACAGAGATAGCAGAGGTTCACAAGTAATATCAAGTTATAACACAAGAGTGCTAGGTCAAGGACAGAAAATATGCAAGTTTTAAGAAAAACGATTTAAAATTAAGTGCAAACAGGAAATTCAGCAAACAGCTTTTGGTTGTGCTCTAAATACAGCTACTAATACAGAAATCAAGTTTAACAAGCCAGAAAATGCTCAAGCTAGGCAGCTATGCAGAAAAACTTAGCAAATAAACAGAGAAAAAATACTTAAAATCTCAAACACCAACTGCCAACAAGCCTGAAAAGCCTGAATAATATTACTGTTGGAGATGGGTTTGTAACTAAGGAATATCAAGAATGTGGAATCATTTACTGCAAACATTTGATCTTTTAGTAATCTCCAGATCTTTATGTAGAATTTTGGATGCATCTCATGGTTTGGGTGAACTTGCTGTAGTTGATCACCTGATGGCCATCTGTGGTGTTTGTTTGTGAGTCTGCATGTGAGACTTATTTCTGCCAATGGTGTGAATTTTGTTATATCTGACAGTTCACACTTTATAAACAAAATGACTGGACAGTTATTTGTGGCAAGTATTACTGATCTGATTACTTTTTTGAAGTTGTAAATTGTGCTGTTCCCTATTTATTGACTTATTTTAACCAAAGAGTATGTGCATAATGTAACATATAATGACTAATACCAGAAATACATAATGCAGGATCTTTGAAAGCCACAAGGGAATACTGTAGAATCAGACACTGGTAAGAAATGGATAATGCTTAAGTCACATTGTCTTTGTAGATGTTACTTTTTGGAGTTGAATTAGTTAAGTAGATTGAACTGTGATAGCCTTTTTTCAGCCACAACTTTGTTTCATGCAAGAAAATACAAGTTATAAGCGAATAGAACAGCACAGAATTATGGAGCAACATTTTTAAGTGCTGACAGTAGTTCTTTATTGAAATGTATTTATTTATATTTGTTCGCTGGGGTATTTATTTATATTTGTTTACTGGGGTAGTGCACTGATCAGTACTGAGCAGTTTCAGCCTGGGTGAAATACAAACCATTTCACAAACAAAAATATAGAAATGTAAGCAGTAGCATAACCGTTTAGACTAATTGCATAGAAAAAACTGTGTATATATACATTCCAGTGAACAAGCACAATGCATTGTGTAATCAAGGATAGTGTAATGTACCATATGTGTGTGTGTATGTATATTGTTAAAATGTTCTGAAGTGGGTAGTTTGTCATTATTGGGTTATACGTTTTGTTCCATTGCTTACTGGGAAAATGTTCAAAACTATAAATGTAGAAAACACACTAACAAGTGGTGTTGTGTTATACAAGGAATATAATTTAATACAATCAGGAAGGTGGATCAAAGAACACATACATGTATGCATGGCCATAAAAATGTGTCCAAGGGACCTATGGTTTGAAAATAGCCCTCTCCACTGGTCATGTGCATTTTATTTGAATGTAGGTTTTTATGCTCTTTCAATGAATGTGAGTTTCAGCTGCAGAGAAGTTTACTGCTCATGCTAAGTCTTTTTGTTGTCAGACTGTATTGTTTAGCAAATGGCTATCAGTGTTTGTGCATTTTATTTCAATATCTCTAATCATTGCAGAAGTAAATAAGAAAACAGTATACACACACACTGATAGGTTTGAACAGTGTTCATGGTAACTAGGGAGAAATAGCCAAGTAATGGAACACTGGTATGGCTGGGGAGGAGACTGCTACAAGAGGGGCTACTTAGGGGGGGGCGCAATCTATTTCACTGCCTAGGGCCTCATTTGACTATAATCTGGCTATGCTAATAATTTAAAGTATTTTTAGAATAGTTTACATGGCCCCTTTAAATCCCAAAGAAATACATGGCCCCTTTGAATCCCGAAGAAATACTCACTGGTGGCAGTGTCTCCTCCTTTAAGGAGGACCATGAGTGCTTCACATGCACGCATGCTGACGTGAGTAGTGGGTTGTGAAAAATTACTGTTTTCAGAAATGTCTAGGTCCATGAAGGTTTGGGAACCACTGCTCTACACCAACTACCAGACTGCTGACAGAAATGAGTTTGAGTTTCAGTGCATTTTCAGGGTATTAAGAGATTCAGTGCATTTTCAAGGGATCATGAGGTTTTAGTTCATTTTCATGAAATTGTGAGCTTTAAATGAAGAACATTTACTGATTCTCACGCTAAGTCAGTTTTCAGTGTAAAACTGTTTTGTTTATCAAATGATACACTGTGTTGTAGAATTTCAAAGCAGTGTTTTGTCAAATCATTGTCTTTGGTGCAGAAGGTTGTGGATTCTACTCCCACACCATGTAAATGGAGAGCTAATATTGCAGTGCCCTTTCAATTTCTGATTATTTGGTGCATTCTAAGGGGAGATAGGGGTTCTGCACTCCTGAGTATGTCCTCCTTTGTATGAGATGCCTAGCAACTATGAACTTGTCAGTTTTAGTCATTTCATATTGCAATATTACCAGTTTACCAATTTTTTAATGTAACATAGGAAATTAATTATTCAAGGGCAACAGGCATTGAATTTGTAAATGTAACATTGAGATGTAAAGTTGTTTGTCAGAGGCAATCTCTTCATTAGTTACAGATGTCTTTAATGTGGAATTGTTCAGATGATTTCTCTTCTGCAGAGATTGTTTGTATTGAATGATATTGGTGGATTGTAATGACAGAAGTCTGAGTAGCCTCTTATGGTTGAAACTTTCTGAAATGGGTATTTTTGTCATTATTGGTTTATACATTTAGTTTCTTTGCTTATTAAAAGAATGCTTAAAACTACAAATTTAAAATACATTATAACAAGTGGTTCTGTATTACATAAGGAATATAATTTAATGCAATCAGGAAGTTGAATCAAAGAACAAATACATGTATGCATGGCCATAAAAATGTGTGCAAGGAGTCTGTTTTGAAAACAGCCCAAATGTAAACTTAATCCTCCACTGACCAGATGCATTTTCTATAAATATGGGTTTTCATGCAGTTTCAGAGGCAGAGAATTTTACCGTTCATGCTAAGCCTGTTTTCATTGCGAGATTGTATTGTTTAGCAAATGGCTATCTGTGTTTGTGCTATTCTATCTTAAGCTTCTGTACACAGGGTGGAGAGAGGTTGCTATTCTACTTTCACTGAGCTGTAAGGCTTGCTCGCCTACCCCAGAGTAAATTAAACTGTTTAGATTAACCTAAGCAACCCTTTGAACCAAGGCACATGGGCTTCTATTTTCTGAAGACATAACATTTATAGTAAAGTATGTATGAAGGAGAAACAGATTAAAGTAGGTTTATTAAAGGAAATTCAGATTAAAGCAGGTTTATTAAAGGAAATTTCCACCTTCACTTGCAGTTTAAACTACATTACAAGGTATCCTTTCTTCTATGCATTTAAATAATTAAAGGAAATGACTGGATTGGTTTTCTTGGGGAGTGAATGACTGGAGTGGCTTTTTTGGGGAGTGACCTACCTGTGAGCATGGCTTATAGGAGTGTTTCATCAGTATAGTGTGGGTGCGGCTTAAGGGGCACCAGAGCACTACTTCGCCTAGGGCGCCATATCAGCTAAGGCCGGCCCTGACTGCAGCATATAAATAGGACATAGAATAGTTGTGTAAAATCTTACCATAACCATTGATGTCCTTCTCTTCTATGTGCTGCAGTATAGTTTCCCCCCGCCTTCCCCCCTGATACTTGCCTGACTTCTGAAGACTCACTTCCTTCAGACTAGTGCTTGGTGGCATTCAGTTCTGAAGTAGGTGCATGCTGACGTCCGCTTTAAACCTATGTCTGTTTATGGCCGACATATGCTGAATGATGCGGGCTGATGTACATACCTTCAAAGTAGCATTTAACTTTGGTAAAAAGGCCAGACGTATGAGTCAGCCGGAGTTGGACTCCCTCACGTTATGGATACTGCAGCATATAGAAGAGAAGGACTTCTATGGTAAGATTTTACACAACTATTCTTTCCTCAGATTAAATAACATTGGAGAGTATATAGTTCTGCTTTTTTTTTCTGCTTTCTGAGAATTTCTATGGCTTCATTTACTAAACTTTTTAAACACACACACACACGCGCAGAAATACAATCACACTGCCAAGGTAGGTCTTTAATAAAAATATAAGTAAAAAAAAAAAAGAATTTTTTTTTAGTTAGAATGCTTTTTATTGAAATTGGATTTGTGGCTCTGTCCCTCTGTGGTTCTGTCATGCTGTTGCAAGACAGCGGAAAAGATGCCAAGCTTCTCATCTGAGAGAGACACACCCACAGAGAAGTGACAGAACCACAGAGGGGCAGAGCAGGATGCACACACACACACACACACACACACACACACACACACACACACACACACACACACACTGTCTCTCATTTCCCTACATCATTTCTTCCACGTGCGCGCATGCAGACACACACACACACACACACACACACACACACACTGTCTCGCATCTCCCTACATCATTTCCTCCGCGCGCGCACACTTGCATATCTCCACATCATTTCCTGCTCGTGCGCACACACACACATACACACACACAGCAAATCCATTTAGAATAACATAGAGATATACAGACATGCACAGATACTTCCACACTCACATGCACAGACACTCACATCTCCCTACATCATTTCCTACACACATACACACTCACTCACTCACATTGACATTCACACTCGCATGCACGCACAGACAACATAAAAAGTGGGAAAGAGCTGGTTTTATTATCTGACTAGTTGCAGTCTTTTTGCCCCAAAAGTAAGCCAACTACTGCATTCTTGAATAAAAAAGGAAATAGTCCTTTTGAATCATGTAGGTATGAGTACTATGGAGTCCACTGTGCTACTGGGTAAAAAACTTTCCTACTATGGATTCCACTGTGCTACGGTGTAAAAAACTTTCCAAGTCTTTATAAAATAAGTACATGTGCGTTTGGGGGGGGGGATAATGTGAGTGTGTGTTGTATGATGGGGGGGCACTTCATAATCCATAATTGCCTGCAAGTATGTGACTGCCGTCACATGGGAGGTAAGAGGTCACAGCTGTATCTTTGGGCTGTTTAAAATGATCCGTTTCTCTGCACGGTTTAACACCAGAACACTATTAGATGCTCACAGGAGGAATTTCAGCATTAAACATAAAACTGCTGCCTGGTGTGCTGCATCTTAATGAGGGAAAGTGCAAGGGATTTTGCAATAGTGTATACCTCCGTATAATAGTAGCTAGCCAAACTCAGAAAAAGTCATGATCCCTGAAATCTGAATAAGTGAGATGATAAGACAAACAATGATATGGAGATGTTCAGACAGCGTCCTTTCGGTGGCACAGGTAGCATGCAGTGTATTTACATAGTGGCAAAACATCTAATACTAAGTGATAAGTTGCTCTGAATAGATATTAACGGTCTGTTCAGAGAGAAATATTTGTATCAGGAGCAGAACGCCAAGTACTGACAAAATGCTATAACAATGCAATTTGCAGTTTAATATGGATCCGAATAGAAGACTTCCTGATACTGCAGGAGTTTTGCCTTTTGTTGTAAAACATTTGTTAATACCCTTGAGCTCAAAACCAATTGGTTTTACATTAAGAGGTTTTTATTCTGCACTCTGGTGGGAGCAGGGAGCTGATTCAACCCATCCGAGTTGAGAACCACAAAGTGACGGGATACACACACACACACACACACACACACACACACACACACACACACACACTCTCTTATCTCCCTATATCATTTCCAACAGACACACACACTCTTGCATCTCCCTCCATCATTTCCTGTACACACAAAGACACACTCCCCAACACTATGGTATCTGTCATGTTTGCAAACAATGTTGCAGGGACGAACCCCACCCCACTGTGCAGATGTATGGCATTACTATGGTAAGTCCCTCCCCCCAAACACAGCGGTGACAGCCAGCTATTTACATTCCTCTGCCTCCTACAGCAGTATAGCATTCAGTTTATTTTATCTTGTTTGATGGCCTCATCATACGTAAGGAATCCTATCCGTGACTCTTTGGCAACTGTACACCTTTCATTTCAGTGACATTAGAAGTTTTAAATATCTATATGTCTGGCTTTTGAGTATTTAAAAAGAAACCGTTTATACCATCAGTCTTGTTCCCTGGTTCACATGAGCAGTCCTTTCCACAAGTCACCTGACAAAGAGTGAGCAGCACACAGGAAGAAACACAAGCACATCTGCCTTACAATGTATGCCTGTGTAGGTATGGGAAGTAATAAAATGCATAAATCTAGACAAATACAGAATTAGTGATATAACAAATTTGAAAAAAAAAATACTTTGATTTAGAGATATTAGCAATGCAGAAAAGTTTAAGATATGCTGGAAAACGTCTTTTTTTCGGTTTTGGGTTTTGGTCCCCCTTTAAGTGAAGCCTTAACCCCATTTAAATAACTGAGTATGCTCTGTACACAGTTATTTACATATTTTCTTACCTTGTTTAAAATTCTATTTTTGTTCCCTGTTTTTGATCTTTTTTCTTTTAACATATTTCTTTTATCTGTACAGTGTGAAAGAAGAGTTCATTTTCCTGTACGCAAAAATCCTAAGAGATACACGTCAAAAATCTGACTTTTACTGGGAACCATACTCTGTTAAGAAGGCTCTGTGTAGAAAAAAAAACATTTATTATACCACAACATTTGACCTTTACCTCCACTACCAAAATAATGCAGTACACATTTATATTCTAATCTGTATGGAACAACAGTGAAGAATTATAATTAATAAACCAGAAATTTAAACAGACAACTCTTACTTCACATGAATGTCTCATGAAACTGAAATGAAAACCTTTTCACACATATTTAGTCTTTATATAGTCCATTGTTGAGATTTGTACATACTTTTGGATCTTGCAGTACCAGTATGTCAGGTATTACATTATTTCACTTTGACGCAGCACAGTCGCTGTTGTTGTTCTGCATAAATTAGCACATTCAAGCATGTCTGCCTTTAGTTTATTGAATAGAATTAGTCCATCCGTGCTTTGAAAAAGCACATCATAAATATTTAAATTCCATTCAACATTAATTTATTTCATACTCATTCCTCTGTAGCTGTAAAACACTTTAAAGTTAGTTTAAGACTGCATGCATGTTATTAATAGGAATATATGAAACATAGTTTTACCACTACTCCAACTTTAGGTTGCCCAAGGTTTTTGTTACTGTGCAGTATGATGTATCTTTCAAAATTCAAAACTGATAGATTTTGTACACCTGAAAGGAGTATTGCTCCATTTAGACTCAAGTAGCTGCCACACTACTGAACTTCACAAATTCATGTTTCATGGTCATGACAGCGGATTTAAAAATCTCAAGGCATTGATAGCTGTGTGACAGATACAGTTTAAATTCTTGGATTGCATCCTGAACAAAAGCATTAACATTTTCACACTGTTCAAGAAAATAAAAATGAACTTGGAATCTTGTATTTTGCAAATTGGAAAACAAGATAGCTGTTACATGGGGGGGTCCTAAAGAATTGTCTTTATTCCACGTTTAGAGCAAAAATATTACTGAGCATTCTCTAATGATTCCAACGTAAGTGCAGACTTGATGAATGTTATCAAACTCTTCTCAAAATACCATTAGCAGTTATGAAGTATTCATTTGGGCTAGAAGTATTTTTTTCACCTGTACTGCACTATAAGCAGGGGTGGCCTGTGCTATTGGACTGCCGGACTGCAGCCCCCCCCACAGCTGTAAAATAAAGAAAATAAAAGAAAGACATGCGCAGACTGTTTCAGCAGCAGTCCGGACTGGGAAACATGTAAGAGCAGAGCTCCCAGAAGTCTATGCAGTTTTAACTGCATAGACTGTCGCTGGGAACGGATCGGATTCGGACTGCAACATCAGCAGGCTGGAGTCTCGTCGGGGATCTCACGTGGTGGATGTGCTCTAGGAGTCTCGTCGGGGATCTCGCGTATGTGCTCAGACGCGCCAGCTATAGATTTAATGGCCCAGCTATATGGATCGCAGACAGCTATGGAACGATGGGATCTACATTGCGCTATGGAAGGTAAGGGGACGAAGGGTGTGTGTGATCTACATAGCGCTATGGAAGGTAAGGGGATGAAGGGTGTGTGTGATCTACACTGCAATATGGAAGGTAAGGGGACTGTGTGTGTGTGTGTGTGTGTGTGTGTGTGTGTGTGTGTGTGTGTGTGTGTGTGTGTAAATGCCCCAGTTGTTATATACTGGTGGCTAGAACAAAACTCATGGTGGTGTGGTAGGGAATACCTCAGGCTTGAACCCTAAGGACCTGAATTCCCTACCCACCACCATTTGTAAAGAAATTGCAGATTTTTGCCTCATATTTGATCTGATCTGTTCCTCATAATATCTGTGGTTTCTAAATGTTGCAATGCTTGATATTTGATGGTGCAATGGTAGCATTGTTACCTCACAGCTGCAGGTTCTCAGGTTTGATTCTTGGCTGGGGTGCCTTCTGTGTGGGGTCTGCATCTTCTCCCTGTGTTTGTGTGGGTTTGCTTTTGTGTCCTCCCATGTTACAAAGACATGTCTGCATTATTTCTGCCTGGGCCTCTGCTGAAAATTGTTTTTTTTGTTCCAAGTCATACTGTCCTGATTAACAAATGTTAAATAAAATTGACAGGCATTGAATTTCAGATTTCAGGTTTCTGAATATTTAAATCCTTACCTATTTAATGGAGCAGTGGTAGCATTGTTGCCTCACAGCTATAGGTTTTCTGGTTTGATTCTTGGCTGGGGTGCCTTCTGTGTGGAGTCTGCATCTCATCCCTGTGTTTGTGTGGATTTGCTCTGGTGTCCTGCCATTTTACAAAGACATGTGTCTGCAGTAGTTCTCCCTGGGCCTCTTCTGAAAATTGTTTTTGTTCCGTCAGAAGTAAAATTGACAGGCATTTGAATTTCAGACTTCATATTCATCAGAAAATACATAGTAACACAACATTTTATTCTAGCAATTTTCTAAGTTTATAAGATGAATATTTGAAATTTGCCCTTATTTTTGGGACTGTATTACCCCATTATTGGCTTTGTCCAGGTTTTTTGTGCTAAGGTTGACAGCTATGGCAAGAACTGAATTCACTGAATATGTTTGAGGGCTGTATTCCCTCATTACTGGGTTTGTCCAGGTGTTTTGTGCTAAGAGGTTGACAGCTATGGTGAGAACTGAATTAATTAAATGATAGCCATTTAAGTTTCAGTCTTCCGTTTTTTCACAAAGCAGCTGATTTGGCGTAGTGGTATGTTGCTCTGACTGTTTTGCACAGGGACCTTGGCAGTAAAATGTATGGTGGTAACACAGCATTTTTCTTTCAAAAAACAGGTGATTTGGCATAGTGGTATGTTGCTCTGACTGTTTTTCACAGGGACATTGGTAGTAAAATGTATGGTGGTAACACATTATTTTTCTTTCACAAAGCAGCTGATTTGGCATAGTGGTATGTTGCTCTGACTCTTTTGCACAGGGACCTTGGCAGTAAAGTTTATGGTGGTAACACAGCATTTTATTCTAGCAACTTTCCAAGATTATACAAGCAATGTTTAACGTGTCCCTGGTTTTTAGGCTTTTGAACCCCCCCCCCCAATAAATTTGGCTTTTTCCAGATTTCTTGTGCTGCGAAGTTGAGATGCAGTTGAGTATTGAGTAGATTTTACAAGGAGCTGAGAGCTGCATGGGAAGAGAAGTTTAGTGCTGCTTATGCTAAGTCAGCTTGCATTGTTAATAGCACAACAGGTTGTGTACTTGCTTTTGATGCAGAAGGTTGTTGGTTCTACTCCCACAAGGGGTGAATGCTGCCATACTGAAAAAGTTAAGATACTAACTATGAGCCTGTTATCAGTTTGCTATCCATTTCGTATTGCAATATTACTAGCTTATCATTTTTAATGTAATATAGGCAATTTATTCCTCAGGGGCATCAGACACTTTATTTTCGATGAAACCATGAAATATAAAGGTGTTTGCTAGCAGCAACCTCTTCATTAGTTAAAGATTTATTTAATGTGGAATTATTTAGGTGACTTGTTTTCTTCTTCAAAGATTGTGCATATTTACTGATAATGGTGGACTGTATAATTGTGCATATTTACTGATAATGGTGGACTGTAGAAGTTTGAGTAGACTTTTTTGATGGAAATGTTCTGAACTGGGCAGTTTTGTCATTATGGGTGCATGCATTTTGTTTAATTGTTTACTGGAAAGATGTTCTGAATTGGACAGTTCTGCCACTGGTAAAATGTATTTTCTTTGAATGTGGGTTTCAATGCTGTTTCAATTAATGTGAGTTTTAAGGGCAGAGAAGTTTTAATGCTAAGTTTGTTTAGCATAGATGTCTTAGTGTTTGTGCTGTAAAATGCAAAATAAAACTTTCAAATGAAGTCCGAATCATCATATAAGTAAATCAGTATGCACATTAGTGTTTATGGTAAATAGGGTTGCCACCTTTTCAAATGGCCAAAGTGGGACATTTTCGGGACACACATCAGATTTTACAGGCCGACACATACCCATGGTCAGTACAAAGGATAGAACTTTACCCCTTTGCCTAAATAAAAGCTTATTCTTGTAGCAGTTTAGTTGCTTATTTTGTTTCTTGTAACATTTAGGTATTTTAGATATAGAAATAATTATTTTATGCAACTATTACATAAAATATGGGACATAATTATGTGCTACAATCTCCGGACATTTGCCATTTTTAATATTTTTTGTTAAGACACAACTGCCCAAAGAGGGACTGTCCCTCGCAAAGTGGGACAGGTGGTAACCCTAATGGTAAATGGAGTGAAATAGCCAAGTAGTGGATCATTGGAATGGCTGCAGGGGGAGGCTCCATTCGACTTTGATTTTGTGAGGGGGAAGGGCAGCAAACTTAGACAGCCCCAGCTGAACTATACCTCCCAACTGTCCAGATTTTCAAAGAATGAATAGATTTTTGCTTGTTATTTTTGGTTTGTTCCTCATAAAATTTGTGGTTTTCTGGCAAATCATTTAGGAATTAAGTCACTAAATAATGACACACCGAGTTTCAGACTTCATAACCTTCAGAAAAATGCATGCTAAAGTAAGACCTGTTCTATCAACTGTCTCAGTTTATACAAGAGCAATTTTAGTACTGTTTATATGTTCCCCCAATATATTTGGCCTTGTCCAGATTTATTGTATTAACAGGTTGAGAGGTACATGCAAATAAATTGCTTTATAGAATTAGGCATAGCCAAACCTCTCAACTGTCCCTGATTTTGGCTCAAAATGTTGCTCTTCCCCCTAATAATCCCTCCACAAAATAGCAATTTTGGAAGAAAACATGGAGGGTTTACAATTAAGAAATAACTGTAATAATCAGAGTTATGGATTACTTTTATTTCAGAAATGCATGTAGATTATTTTATTTTGTCAGCTGCTGAAGTTAGCAGTACTAATATTAAAGTGCCCCTTCTTTGACAGGTTCCCAGCTGTATTGCGTGGCTATTTTATATTTGTACATCACATTTTTGGTCCATTTTTCATAAAATTGTGTTTTTTTTTTTGGCAAATTAGTGAAAAATCATAAAGACTGAAGTTAGAAAATAATGACAGACATTTGAGTTCCAGATTTCATACCATTCAGAAAATTCATACTAATGCAAGACCTATTCTATTATCTTTCTAAGTTTATAAGAGCAATATTTAAAAGTTGTACTTATTTTTGGGCCTTTGTCCCACTTCTTTGTATGGCTTTGTCCATTTCTTGCTCTGAGGTTGAGAGGTATGACAAATTTGTCAGGGCCATCACAGTCAGCCAGAGACATTTCAAATTGTGACATACTTGTTGCACCCCACTCCTCCATGTAGTGACTCTGGATGTGTCGAAGCAAGGCAAGGAGTAGTTATGCAGTGCAAATGTGCAGAGTATCCCCCCCCCCATCCAAGGTAGACACAAGTACTAGACTGGCTTTTCATCTGTCCTTGATTTTTGCAGAATGGTCTGGTTTCTGTCATATTTTTTATGCTGTTGATTTATGCTTATTACTCAAAGTGCCTGTTGCTCTGTGTTTAAGTAGCAATACTTTAATGACCATCAGGTAAGCTTTGCTGAGATCGTAAGATGCAAGTACGCTTTAATAAGCATACTGTTAAAGAATTGCCAACATTGAAAGCCTTTCTGTTGTTGCCATGCAGAGAATACTTAACTAGATAATGTATAAGCCTTGGGTATTGAAATGCACATGACAGTATTTGTAATAAAGGACAGATTACATTATTTTAAGAAGCTCACTACACTTGGAGACTTCCAGTCATCTCTGCAGGCTTTACCCGTAAACTAAACAGAATGCCAATCATGTGGTCCATAACCTGTACAGTAATCCTTTTAAGCAATGTATCTTGAGCTTATTTCTTGTTTGCTTTTCATTTTTTACTTTGATCATGTTTTCCCCATGAAACAAGTAGATAGTTGTCAGGCAGCAGGTCTTTTTTGGATAAGAAACATTTTTACAAGTGGGGGCATCAGAGATTTCTACTTTCAGCATGTTACTTGGTACTTTAATAAAGCTGAATATAAATTATAATTAGAACTGCAGTGCAAGAAGTGGTTTGAGTTGAGTGCTGCTTGTTTTTCTTATACTTGATTTTGACTGGCATTCCATTAATGTATATAAAAAGTAATTTATTTTTTCATGCCTCACAACCTTTTTGTTTCCATCTAGATATTAAGTAAGCTGTCATGCAGCCAATGCATTGAAATATTTTTATTCTTCTACACTTTATTTTGTCTTGATTAGACTCTCATAATGACGGTTTGGCACCCAGGGCAGTGTATTTAGTTAGTTTTTGTGGTTTTGACCATAGCTCCTCCCATTTCTAGTTGGCCACACCCCTTCCAATTGACCCCACCCATTCAGCTGTCTCCTGCAGCCCCCCTTTGATTTGAAGTCACCAGCCGCCACTGTATTTTAACCCTGTCCAGCCCTCATGAAAGTTTCTATTTGCTAATAAATCACAGGATTACAGTTATGTAATAATACTAGCTATTAGAGTTTCATAGTTGATAGTTAATTTTGCCTGGAAAATGCATGCAAAACTTGTTCCATTTATAAATGGACATACTGCTTTTAACCCGTGTGCAGCATTAACATATGTACTTACAAACAACAGTGGAAAGAGACCCAGCCTTCTAGTGCAGGAAATGCAGGAAAGATCCAGCTTTGCATCATTGAAGTGACAAGCATGATGATACAAAAAACAGGAAATACTGCCCTTGTAAATCATGGAGAGCCAAAGTTTGCGAGCAGGAAATAACAGGAAAATGAAACAGAATATCCAGTAAAATTGATTTGCAGAGTGGGAAGCCATCCTGTCATTCTAGGACAAAGACAGACTATCTGTGAGTATATCTAGTAGAATATCCTGTGATATTGCAAACTATATAGTAACATAAAACAGCTTGTTGAATTACTATGGACATACCAACGGATTTGTAAACAAGTTTTACATTCATCTGTCCTTAAGACAGCTTTTCTTTTATAATGTCATGGTTAGAAAGGATAACAAAAGTTTTTTAGCAGCAAGAGTAGAGTTTTCTTTAAAGGAACTAAACAAAGCTATAAGTCTGCTTCTGCTGGATAAAGCTCAGTTTTTATTTTCATACAAGATGCAAACTTATGAGACCCATTAAACTTGTCAGAATAAAGATTAGAAAAACAGTATAAATTTATTTAGGTGTGACATGTATGTATGTATGTATTATATATGTATATGTCTGTGTGTGTGTATAGATGTATGTGTGTGTGTATGTATGTGTGTGCATATATATATATATATATATATCTACTTCACTACACCAACAGTCCACTTACCCAACATCCACATTGCTGAGATGAAAGGACTGACAAATGCAGAAGGCCGACATCCAGAACACCGACTTTTCACTCCAGGTAAGTAACCGCTTGGTCATCCTGAAAAAAAAATAAAACAGAAGAAAAGTAAACCCACCCATGTTTGGGGCTTTGCCACCCACACCTCCCTAACTAAATATACCAACTCCAAGATCGCATTACCTCAGGGGTAAGGGGCAAAGTTCAACAGTATGGCCAAGTGGTTACTTAACTGGAGTTAGAAAGTCAGTGTTCCGGATGTCGGTCTTTTGAGTTTGTCTTTCCTTTGATCCTTTTGTCTCGGCGATGTGAAAGTCTGGTAAGTAAAATGTCAGTCTACTAAAATTAGACCCATTATAAATATATACATATATTTATATATATATATATATATATATATATATATATATATATATATATGGATTCCACATATATAGATATAAAATGTGTTTGTGTATGTGTGTGTGTATATATATATATATATATATACACACACACATATGCACACACGTAAATATAATATTAACTTTAAATAAAAGTAAGACTGTTTCAAAATAATAATTTAAATCTGTAGCATACAAACCACTCAACATGTATATCCATTTTCTTGTCTGTAAAAATGACACTCCATATCACCACCTCTTCTATGCAGTTTTGTACATTCAATTCCTGTAGTTAAAATCTGTTTCTTGGCACAGTTTGAATGTCTTTCAAAAATGCATTAATTGAAAGTGACGTCTAGATCCCTGGTATATGTTCAATAATAAACTGTGTGAAGGTCTTTCTAATAGAAAGTATTACACATTCAAGTTTAAATGCCTGAGCTCAAGCACTGTACAATTCAATAAATGTATGTATAAGAATTTTTTAAAAAAGTGTGCATATGTCTTTGTGTTTGCATATGTGTATATATATATATATATATATATATATATATATATAGTATATGTATAAATACGCGTGTGTGTGTGTGTGTATGTATGTATGTATATATATATATATATATATATATATACACACACACACATATATATATATATATATATATATATATATATATATATATATATATATATATACACACAAACACACATAGATATATAGTTATACAAAATGCAAACATTAAAAAGTCAGCAAAGTAATAATTGTAAAACATGCCAGTGTGGCAGAGTCACTAAGCTATCTAGGAATAAGGTTCTATAGGAAAGGGCCATCTTACAGCCAAAGGAATAACAGTCAGAGGTGTCAAAATTGTGATGTTGGACCACAGGAATTTCCTGTGTTCCTGACCACAGTGTCTGACTGGAATTATGTATTTGTGGAAGATTCCTTAGACCCCATGATCAGTAGAAGTAACTAGTGCCGAAGCCTCCCCTTTTTTATACTGTTCAGTGCTGAGAAGTATATTTTATATGTAAAACTGAGAAGTCTTCAAGCCATTAGTGATTGCTACTCACAAGTGCAATCGCAAATGACATACAAATTCCAAATGTAAACAGCATTCAAGAATACAAAATCTCAAAAAATTGTAGTCTCACTAATTATATTAATACCAAATCTATAACAATTGCAAAAGTTCTTCAAGATTATCTAAACGAGATGTACAGCTGCTGCAGTAATTATTTCTCTTTTTAATGTGTTGTATAATGATACTTTGTAAAAAGGACAGTTCATTCACTCACTAATTCATTCATTCATTCATTACAATGTTAATTCCAGTTTAAGGTTACTGGAGAGCAAGAACCCATCCTGGCACTTGGTAGTCCCAAAGCAGAGAAACTAATCCTGGATTGGATGCCAGTCTGTAGTGATGTGCAAACACACACACACACACACACACACACACACACACACACACACACACACACACGCACGCACGCTTATTCATGGCATGCACACCTATAGGCAAGCTGGATTATTTCTAAATTATCTATAGCATGTTTAAGTGGTGTGAGGCAGTAATACTAATGCTGCATGACTAAGATGTTCCATATCACTGTTGCAGTATTCTTCACCTAAGGCTTCTCCTGCCAAGGGCAGCCCAATGTCCAGACAGTATACTAAAGCCTTCAGCTCTTATAGGCACTGTATGTCACAACTATGCTCACCATGCATGATGTATGGCATAAAGGTGATGTAGGGACATAGAAGCTCAGAACTTTGCCACAAGTCCGAATGCCATTATCAAATGTTGGTCTAAATGCCTTTTTGCTGTGCTGTTTTCCTAGCCATGTTTTCAGATAAGTATCCCACTGGGGTCTCTTCTCTTTCTTTTCTTCTTATTGTTGTATTCATGTTATCCAAAAAGGAAAATTCAGTATGGAAGGCAGATTCCACACAAAGACTGTTGCAACCAATGTCTTTTTTGTTTGGGTGCTTCTCACAGTCATATGCAGTGTTTTTTCTGCCAGGTTTTTGAACCTAAGACCCTATATAGTCACCTGTCCTCCTTGTTCATATACCTGGACATCCATTGTCTTAAGTTGTTGGCTGAGGGCCCTATGGAGGAATTCTACCATCCAGAGGGTCAGCTGTCTGCCAAGAAGAAGGCCAAAAAGTTAAGCCTGATCTGGCTGCTCTCCAGCTTCCCCCAGACATCTCTCTTGAGGCTGGTGAAAGTCTGGAGGACAATCCAGTGCTTGTTTCAGATTTCTCTGCTGCGATCTTGTCCGTAGCCAGCATGGATATGGTTTCTCACATGTCCTCAGAGACTTTTCAAATGTCTGTGCCTGGCATTCAGGGGGAACCTTGACTGAGTATATCCAAAGGACAAGGGGGGATTCCTCAGATCATAGTTATGGAGGATTTTCCTACAACCATTATAGAACTGTGTCAGGGGTCTGACCCTCCAAGGGTATTGTGAGGTGATATACCACAGAAAAAGAAACAAAAGACAAAGCATATTTCCCCTGTTGTGAAGGATCTCCATCATGAATGCCAGGATTTCACCCAGGGATTATTTAATGCTTTGATGGCCTTAAAGGCACCCCAAGGGGTCTCTGTTCCTGCTCCTTCTTGGTCTTCTACTCCACTCAAGTGGCCTAGGGAACTGGATTCCTCAGATGAGGATCTGGACTCAGGTGAAGAATCCCTAGCTTATTCTTCCCAAATCCCTTCCCCCTTGGACTACATTTCAGAGGAGGAGGACTCCTTAAGTACAGACATAATTTGTAAGAGCTCACGTTTAGGGATACCACTACCCATATGATGGACTTTGTGGGATTGTCCTCAGGTCTCTGATATTCAAAAAAGATATAATGAGCTCCTACAAATGGGAGTTTCCCAAACTGTCTTTTTTTTTCTCCTATCCTGGCTGCCCATTTGAACCCCTTTTTTGACAGCTTCTGTAGCCCCTGACTCTGTCTCCTGCACCTAAGAAGCCAGATAGGTTCTGTAAATTGCTCAAGTGCAAATTTCTTTATAAATGCCCTTTTGCTGACCCTTGTGTAGTGTCAGTCTCTTCTGACAAACCATCCAAATTGATGCCTCATTTCACCAAGTTGTTACCTTTTGACAAGGATAGTAGGGCTATGGAGAGATTGGGCAAGAAAGTTTACACTGCTGCCACTTTGACATTTAGGCCCATTAACTACCAGACTCATATGACCAGGTATGTTTTGGCTGTCCTTTCTCAGGTTTCCAAGGTGGTTTCTGACCTTCCTGACTCTGAGGGTGAGGCTTCTTACCCTTTCCTGCTGGGCTGCACTTCTCAGGTTACCCACCATTCACTTAAATGCAGCTTTGATGCAGCTGATGCCTCTTCCATGGCTGCTGCCTTTGGTTCAGTTATGAGGCATTCTTCTTGGCCTCATCTTCAAGCTTTGTCCACTGACATTAAGGCCAAACTTTTGGACACTTTTGGAGAACACAAGTCTTTCAGGATCTGCAGCTGCTGACCTTTTCAAGTCCCTCCAGGATAAGGGCGAAGCCTTGCAGGAGCTGAAACATATTTTTGTTTCTTCTTTTCCTAAATTTCAGAACAACTATCCCTCCAAGTGTGCCTTTATTTGTAGGCAATCTTGCCCTCCTCCCAAGAACAAGAAGGGTTCTAGGTATGTGTATTCTGCTAAGTCTACTCAGACTCCTGCTTCTCAGAAGCCTTCTTTTCAGGACAGCCCTAGTTCAATTTGATAATTTGTTTCCGCCTTTCCTCCGCCAGATTCCCTTGTCCTGCCTCCTTTCCATGTCACTTCCAAATTGGCTACAAATCACTTCAGACTCTTGGGGATCTATCCATTATCCTTCAGGAATATTTTATGGTTTAGAAGTCCCGTCCCCCTTTTCAGGCATTCCTCAACCTCCTTGGTAACAGCTGTGTCACTTTCCATAGTTTCTTCACTCTCTTTTGGCTCAGGGCAACGTTCAAGCCATGTCTTCCACCCAGGTAGGGAAAACATTTTATTCCAAAATGTTTTTGGCTCCATGAAAGGAATGTACATGGAGAACAATTCTAGATGTTTCCCTGCTGAACACCTCTTGAAGATTCCTTCTTTTTGGATGTAATCCCTTCAGACATGGTTTCCTCTTCTTCCACAGGCCTTTCTAGGATCACTGGATCTCAAAGATGCATACCTTCCCATCCCTCCCATCCTCTTTTCAGGACACCTTTATGTTTCTCTGTCTCTTCATTGCATCATTAATATTCTTCTTTGTCCGTTGGTCTCCCTATTGCCCCAAGTATATTCACCATATGCCTCCCTCCTGTTATTGCTTTTTGCAGGATTTGAGGTACTCAGATTTTCAACCCTATCTAGATAATCTGTTTATTCAAGCTCCTTCCCCTAGCAGTCTGCTTCAGGATCTCAACTTTACTACTGGCCTATTACACTGTCTAGGGTTCACCATAAACCTCCAGAAGTCTGTTTTGATGCCTTCTCAGGATCATATTTTCCTCTGCTGCAGGCTTCAGACAGTTCCCATGTTGGCATCTCTGCCCACCCCCAAGACTCTGTCTCTAATGATCTATTTTCAATATCTTCATCCTCTGGCATCTGTCACTGCCAGGGAATTTCTCATGGTCCTGGGGTTCATGGCTTCCGCCATTCCCATGCTCCCTTTCTCCATGCTCCATTTGAAGAAACTTCAGTAGTACCTTAAATCAGTTTGGCTTCAACATTGCCACCCCCTGGAGTTCCTGGTACCTTTCCTTCTGTGCCTCAAGCTCGAGCTTCAGAGGTGGATTCTCACTCAGGAGCTCTTTGCAGACACCTCAGACAGGGGTTATGGTACATCCTGTGGCCCCCTAAAGGTTCATGGTCTCTTTCATTTTCATCAGAGGTCAGATCACATCAACAGAAAGGCTTTGCAAGTCTTTCATTCCCTCTTTCATCCCGTGCCCCTCAGAGTTTTCACAGACAATACCCCAGTCAACAAGCAGGAGGGT
Organism: Protopterus annectens; assembly: GCF_019279795.1. Lineage (NCBI taxonomy): Eukaryota > Metazoa > Chordata > Ceratodontiformes > Protopteridae > Protopterus > Protopterus annectens. The sequence continues at coordinate 429,786,972 of NC_056748.1, read as the reverse complement.
AGAAGATCCTATTTTCTTTGCAGATGAGCTTTTCAGGTCTGGGATCTAGCTGTCCAGTATCAAGTGACTCTTCAGGCAATTTTCATTGCCTCAGAGAACAATCTAGGAGCAGACTCCTTAAAAAGGTCCAGACAAGCTCACAAATGGATGCTTCACAGAGACATATTAATGGACATTGTCCATTGGTGTGGTGTTCCTCAGGTAGATCTTTTTGCCTTCTGTCTGAACAGACAACATCCCCTATTGTGTTCCCAAGTCCCATGTCCTCTGGCTTGTAAAGTTCATGCCCTGTCTTTTCCTTGGAAAGGGGATGTTTCTGTAGCCCTCCCATTACTGCAAGTTCTGCACAAGGTCAGACAGCATACCTCTCAACCTCTTAGAGCAAGAAATCTGGACATAGACATAAATAAATATGGGATAAAGGCATAAATACAGGGACATTTTTTTTAAATATTGCTTTTACAAACTTGGAAAGTTGATAGCATAACAGGTTTTGCATTAGAATGAATTTTCTGAAGGGTATGAAGTCTGAAACTAAAATGTGTTTCATTATATTTTAACTTCAGTCTTTAATGATTTGCCAGAAACCCTTAATTTTATGAAAAATGGACCAAAAATATGAGGCACAAATCTGAACATTCTGTGAAAATCTTTGCAGTTGAGAGGTATGTGAGGCAAGTCTCTCCCAAAATCTTGCTGGTGACACTGTTTTGGCCTAGACAGCATTAGTTCCTCCTTCTTTCTCACTTGGCCAGTGGCAATCACCACAGGTTACCTCAATGGGTGGATATTCTCACACATGACAAGGGATCCTCATCTATCCTTACTTGTCCACTCTTTAAATGACACTGTGGGTGTTGGGTTTTGATCCCTTTTAATCATCTATTTTCAGAGAATATACCAGGAAATCATACATGTCCAAATGGAAAAGATTTTCTGTCTGGTGCCTCTGTCGCCATCAGGATCCCCTATCTGTGGAGGTTCCTTTGGTTCTCTTATTTATATGATCTGCTCCATGCTGGGTTGGCATATTCATCAGTGAAAGCACACCCGTCAGCAACTTCTGCTTGTCTGCCTTGAATCATCCTCTGGCCTTTAGCTTTAAGGTCAAACAATTCCTTAATGCGTCCTTCATATCTGGCCTCCCAGGAAGCCTGTTCCACCATCTTGAGACCTCAGTTTTGTGCTTGAAAAGTTGATGCAGGCTCCTTTTGAGCCTGCTTTCTCAGCTTCCTTGCAACATTGTTGAAAAATTAATTTTGATCCTGCTGCTGAAATCAGTCTGGTTATGACACAATATCTTGCAGGTTGCAGCTGATAAGAAAATATACTTTGCAGCACTGTACTATATTAACTTAAGCACAGTTACTAATAAACAACTTATTTTTATAACAGACGATACATACTATACTTTTACAGCTACAGCTTTATGTACAAGGTTTGCTTCTCAACATAGATACAGATGATAACCTTTCATTCTCCCTTTACCTTGGAACCTGAGTTCCTGCATACCTTAACACAGCTTGTTTTTAACAGTCTCTTTATACACGTTTTACAAGGTACTCTGTTGGTTTCTTTAAGGCCCACCAAGCAGATGTTTCCTTTGTCCCAAGAGTTGTTTTACCACACAGTTCTTTTTTTCTGGTCAAGTTCCTATTGCTTTTGCCACACAGTTCTTCTGTCCTAGTTAAGTTTCAGTTGTTTTTGCCACACAGTTTTTCTTTTTTGGTCAAGTTCCTATTTTTCAGGTTATTATTTAACCAGAGACTTGCTATTTACTCATATGTGTACATATTTGTCCTTGCTACGCAGTACGGATACCAATTTCATTTACCTTATATTTACAGCAGAATTTATTTTAACCCTTTAGTGCACACTCATGGCTTATTTACAGCAGAATTTATTTAACCCTTTATTCATTGTTTAGCACACACCTAACAGTTTCCCCTTTTTATTTTAAACCAGGGAGATAAATTCATCATTATTTGGTAGAATATTTTCATTATGACAATGGACAACAGTAACTTGCTGAATGACGTTTAAGAAAACTTTAACACATATGAATAACATGCAGCAAAGCATAATAATAACCATAATAGCAATTAAAACGTGATGAGTTTTCCTGTCCATCCCATAAACAAACTACTAAACCACTTGCTCCAATCATCATTCCAATTTTTTCTCGTATGTTATGACACTTGTGCAATAACTTCTAAATGTGTTTTGAGAGACAGTGATTTATCTGGAATAAATGTACAGCACTGTTTTCCTGTTAGGGCACATGTACCCCCATGGAATGCTAGTATGTAATCTAACACCATTCGATTTTGTAAAACCATAGTTCGCATGGCTGTCATTTTGACTGCAATGTCAGAGATTGCATTGAAAGTGGCGTTTGACAATACTTCAAATAGTTTGGATAGTTTTCTTAACTCCCAAATGGCTTTTGCTGCTCCATACCATGGGAAAATACCTGCTTTGGAAATTACATCATCTCCTAGATCCATATCTTTCAATTTTAAATAATCAAGATTTTGGTGATAAATGCCTGATGTATCTAGGGTGTTTACTGGATTTTCTGGACTTTGAATTACAGGTAATATGTCTCTTCTTTCTTGCATTTCTAATACTTCCCTTTGGTAACTCTTTTACATGATGCATTGCTGGCATTACTAATCCTATATAGCAGATACCATCCAATCCCTTTGGTAACCATTTATAAGCATATTTACCACAAATGTAGTGACAGGGCAACACTGCTATTTACTATGCTGCTGCTTACTTGTCCCATAGTAGGAGTTTAATCATGTACAAGTGTAAAATTTTCATTTATTGTATTTCGCCAACATGCGATGTTGGTTTTACACTTATTTTTAACGTTTTGTGAATAATGACGTACCGTTGTTTCACTTAGTATTAACTGACCCTTGGCTGGTATTAAAATAGGAAAACCATGATGAAATGCACCATGTTCTGGTATGTGTTTATGAAAATTTACCATTTCAATTGTTTTAGTACAATTACTGTTACCCACTGGATGGTTCCATTTTGCTGAAAACATGTGATTCCCTGTACTACAGCAAATAACTGTACTCTTGCTTTAAGCAGTTGTACATTTATAACTTGGTCTCCTGTTTCATTTATTAATACCCTCCAACTATTATAATCATCAAGTGGAACTGGCACCAGGGGCAATGACCCCTGCTATTTTAGGAATTAAACTACATAGCAGTCATAAACATTCATACTTTTTGCATACCAACATTGTCTTGCCAAAAATGTACCAGGAACTCCCTGATCAACCTTAGTAAGAAGCTGAGATCCCTCATAAAATCCTCCAAAGCTAATTACTAAAATAAAATCACCACTGATTCTAAAGGCAACCATAAAGCATTCTACAGCTATGTCAAGAATCTCAGTGGCGACACTCATGTCTGCTTTGAGCTACAGCACAATGGCACTAGATATACAGAACCAAATGATATTGCCACTCACCCCTCTCACCCCCCAAAGGGCCCATCACTATACTGGAAGAATGCAAAGCCCCTGTAATCATGGCTGCACAAGTAAAGACCACACTCTCCAAAGCCAAGAACACAGCATCTATGGGGCCTGACAACATCCCAGGTTGTGTTCTTCACGAACTGGCACCCCACCTAAGTACCATGTTCAGTCATAGCCTCACTTCAGACTTTGTGCCTACTGAATGTGTACAGCAACTGTTATCCCAGTCCACAAAAGGGGCACCAACATGGACCCCGGGAACAACCGCCCCATTAGCCTGATAAGCCTGGTCTGCAAGGCCATGGAACTTATCATCTTGGAGGTTATAAACAAGGACATAGGTAACCTCCAAACTCTGGACCCTACTCAGTTTGAGTTTGTAAAAGGTAGGTCATGTCTCCTAAACCTGATTGACTTCTTTGAAGCAGTCACCAGAGCTGTGAACTAGGGTAAGGTGGTGCACATAGCCTATCTTGACCTCGCCATGGCTTTCAATACCATTCCCCATTCTGCAATTCTAGATAAACTCACTAGACTGGGCATAAATCCCTATGTCACAAGATGGATGGCCAACTGGCTCACTGACAGAACCCACACAGTGAAAGTAGCCGACTCCAAATTCTACTTCAGACCAGTGACAAGTGGAGTACCACAGGGCTCAGTCCTGGGTCCCCCTCTCCTGTTTGGCATCTACTTCTCAGAAGTCCAGGCTAATATAGCAGGTCTTTGGCTAACAAAGTTCACAGATGACTGCAAACTAAGTGCCATAATAGAATCGGCTAATGATGTGGACATTCTACAAAGGGGCCTCACTGAGACTGATGCTTTGTGTCAAAGTCATGGCCTCAAGCTCAATGCCAAGAAGTGTATTGTCATCCCCTTTAGGAAAAACACTGTACCCATGAACTACCACATAGGCAGTAGCCTACTAAACACCGAAAGTGTGATAAGAGACCTTGGGACACAGGTGGACAGTAGTCTCTCCTTTGATAATCACATTGCCACAGTAGTCAGGAAATCCTTCTATGTGGCACACCTCATCACAAAGAGGTTCATCTCCAAAAAAAAAAAAAAGGTCATTGTTCCTCTCTACTCATCCCTCATCAGACCCATTATAGAGTGCAACCCCACGTTTGGCATATACCTTGCAAGACATCTACAACAACTAGAAAGGTCACAGAAATACCTCACTAAGAGGATTACTGGCCTCGAACAGATCCCATAAGCAGACCGTCTAAAAAAACTCCAGCTCTATTCCGTCACTTATCGCCTACTCAGAGGCGACCTCTGCCAAACATACAAAGCCATGTCAAACCCAGATCTGTTGGACATGCTACACTTAATGAAACCCCAATCCCTCCGAGCCACATGCTCCAGGGACCTAAACCATGCCACCACAATAAACAGAACATGCTAGAGGGATAGATTCCTGTCCCAGAGACTTCCCATGCTCTGGAACAGACTACCCATTCATGTCAAGCAAAGCTCCTCATTGGCCCTCTTTAAGAAAAATCTCAACAATTGGTTGGGAAATAAGAAATTCACCCCGGGGATCACTTCTGTGGCTCTGCTAGATAGAGGCGCAGGAAAATAACTTTCTTGGGTGGTGAAAGCCGGGTAACTTTTTTGGCTAGGCTTATATAGGCCCCAGGACTGATAGCCTAGTACCTACCTATGAACCTATAAAAGATGGTGACCAGTCTTGCTTATTTTTCCACGTTTTTACTCTCTCTCTTGTGTAGCTTTACAGTCTGATTAACAGGTTGCAAATACAATTTAATGCTAAGCAGTACAATAATAACAAAAATGATGGCTATTCTTCTTCTTTTTTCAGCTTTTCCCAGTTAGGGGTCACCACAACGGATCACCTGTCTGCTCATGATTGGCAGTGGAGTTTTACGGTGTCTAGTTGCCAGCCCAGCGACCAACCTTCCACAGAAGGCACACACATGCATGCAATCACACCTAGGGCCAATTTAGAGTGTCCAATCCACCTACAGCATGTCTTTGGGATGTGGGAGGAAACCGGAGCACCCGGAGGAAACCCACGCGACCACAGGGAGGACATGCTGACTCCACACAGAAGGTACCCCAGCTAAGGATCGAACCGGAGAACCTCTTGCTGTGAGGCGGCAACAACTAAAATGATAGCTATGATTACTTAAAAATCATCTTTAACTAGAGATGTTATTGCTGAATCATTTTGCCTTTGGTCATTCAAAACTGGATTTGCAGAAGGATGCACTTAAACCATGTCAATTTCATTATGCCTCCTCTGTGAGGAACCTACAAAAGAATACACTTAGTCAGATTTACATTGCTCACTAGTTTTAACAACTTTTAACTGATCTTTATGTACCAACATTGTCTTGTTTTTCTTTTTTCCTTTAATTTTATACACTAATGGTCCAGTTTGTTCCACTACTTCAAAAGGGCCTTGCCATTTGCTATCCCATGGCCCTTCCATTTGGAACGTTTTTACCAATACTTTTGCTCCACAGGGAAGGTTTTCTTCAGGTGGTAATACTGGCACCTTTTTTCACAGGTGAAACACTTGCTCTCCTGCATAGTAATCACATGTTTCTGTAAGCTGTTTTAACCATTACCGATGCTTACTGATTTCTAACATAGGTCTGGTGTGTCAATCAAAAGGCAACTATAACGACATTTTTCTCCCTGTCATAATTTCATAAGGAGATATTTCTGTCATACTACTAGGTGTTGCCCTTATGGCCATAAGAATGCCTGGCAAGTGTTGCACCCATGCCCCTTTTCAATACATGCTTTTTTGAGATGTTCCTTAAATGTACGATTCATTCGCTCTACAATTCTATTTGACTGTGAGTGAAAAACCTCTGCTGAATTCCTAACAGATTACACATTTGCTTTATTGGGTCACTAACAAACTGTGGAACATTGTCCAGTACAGTGATTCTTGGCCATCCCCAATGACAGAAAATATTTTTCCATGAGGCTTCTACTGTCACCATTGCTGTCATGGTTTTTGTGGGAATGGCCTCTACCCATTTAAAAACATACACTACTACTAGTAGGTATCTGTAACCTCCTGTAGTTGTACTTGGATTCCAGTACTTTTCTTTTACAACTGCCCATAGCTTATCCACTCCTAGATGCCCTAATGTTTGTTGATTTAATTTGACCAACTGACGTGCTAACTGATATGGCAAATAAGGCAACTGCAGTCCTTTTGTAGTGGTATATACATAGTACTCCTATGGCGGTGTTCCTGCTGTCATGCAGTGGTCTGTTTCTTCTTTTAAAGCTTGCTTTTTTTGAATGTTTGTAAGGTCTTCCTTGACTGACTGTTGGTCTAGCTCTTTTAAGGCACTAACTTCTGTTATTAAGGCACTAACATCTGTATCAGTGTACACATACTCTGGAAGTTATTTTCCACTTTGTGCTGCTTGTTTTGCTAATGAGTCAGCTAATGCATTTAACCTGGAAGTTTCACTTGTCGGTTTCTGATGTGCTTTTACCTTTAAAATGCTGTACTGTACCTGTTGATTTGACATTGCTATTACTTTATGTATGTCTTTTAATACTTCAGCATGCCATAATGGTTTGCCTACATTGTCCACAAATCCTTGCCTTACCCCAAGTGTCCATATGCAGTCTTAAATAATTTACTAAGTAAGCACTGTCTGAAAAAAATGTTAACAGGATTGTAATACTTTAGCACATACAGTACTGCCTCTAGTTCAGCTGTCTCAGCTGACATATGCCCTGGTCACTTGATTAGTTCGGGAGAACCCAGCTGTGGATTCTCCAGAACTACGGCAAATCCTGTCCAGTATTTGCCTTTGTCCCAAAAACATGCTTCGTCTACAAAGAAGGATGGCTTAAAGTGGCCAAAATCGGATGCCAGAAATTGTACGTCAGGGGACATTATTTTTTCTAAGCATTTATACTGTTTTCCTTCATATTCCATGTGGTTTGACAAATATTTGTCCCCTGTCTGTATAGTGACAGGTTTCATTCCAAAAAGTGCCATCCATTTTGCAAAAACTGTGTGACTAATACCATCTGTGATTTTATTCATTTCAAAATTGTCTATTACAGCTTTTACTACTTGGTGTGGTGTTTGTACAATAATGCTAGAAAATACAGTCAAATACACAATTTGTTTGATAACCCAGTAAATAGCTAATAACTGCTGTATGCAGGGGTGATAGCCTAATTCCACTGGACTCATTTTTCGACTGCAGAACGTGACTGGACATAATGTTTTTTCCATTCTGTTATTGCCACCATGTGGCCATTCCTGTAACAGTACCAGTAATAATGTTTTCTTTCTGCCTGCTGCTTGTAACACAAATGGCAACTTTGGTGTGGGTGCTATTAATTCTGTAGCTTGTGCTAACTTTACTTTCATTTGCAAAAATGCTTCATCTTCATGAGGTTCCGACTCTAAAAAGGTGGAGTTCTTTTGTTCCTGTAACAGTCTGTATAGAGGAGCAGCCACGGCTGCAAAATCCTCTATAAATTCCCTGTTATAGTTCATGATTCCCATGAATTTGTGCAGATCTGCTATAGTCAATGGCCTTTCCGTTTATAAAATGCCTTGCGCACACATTGGGCAAGGAGACCTTCCTGATGGTTTTATGGTAGTACATAGAAACTTAACTTCTTGTTTGATAAACTGAATCTTTTCACTTTTGACCTTAAACCCTGCCTGTTGCAGAGTATGGAAAACTTTTTTTTAAGAAGCCGTACATGCTCTTCTACTGTTTCAGACAATCAATATGTCATCAATGTAATGTAGCACTGAATCATCCTTTTCCAAATGTTGTAGAATGGATTCTACTCTCTGGTGAAAAATAACTGGACTATTTTGAAATCCCTGAGGTAACCTTGTCATGAGATATTGCTGTTTTTTAAATGAAAGGCAAACTATGGCTGGTATTTTTTCCTGGGTGGTACTGGAAAAAAGCCATTTGCTAAATCTGTTACTGTAAACCACTTATTTGTCAGTTAATACGTGCAGCCAGCTCTGGAACTCCCGGAATCACATGTGCTCTTGGAGTTGTGCACTGATTAACCTTCTGTAAATCAATAACGAGATGGTAACTACCATTTTTTTTCTTGACTGGCCAGATTGGTGAATTTGTGGGACTATTGCCTTTTTGTATGATTCTTTCCTTTTCCCATTCTGCAATACATTTTCCATATGCTCTTCTGTCTCCCTAGAGATGGGATACTGTTTTTGAAATGATGGTATATAGTCTTGATCACTACCCACCCCTACTGGCATTTCTAGTTTTACACCGTCACCGAGTACCTTGGACCACAGGTTTGGAACTGCTGTTGTAAATGCTGCCGCACATCCTCACTGTCTGTATTTGCATATCCTGTAGGCTTGTCAGGTTTTCAGGTAGAGGGATTGCACAGCAACATGCAATTTTTTTCTCCCTCTCCCTTCTTCCTGTCCACAAAATACTGTTAGGCAAGTCAATTACTATGTCCAAAGCTCCTAAAATGTCCATACCAATAATGGTAGTTGAGCAGGATGGGTGCATTACAAATGCACCCTTCTATGTTGAAACTTTAGGTCTACATCTTGGCTACCCACTACATAGCATCCTGTGCCATTAAATGCTGAAATGCAAACCTTTTTATAGGATTTACAGGTAACTGTCTGATTGTGATGGATACTGCTGCTCCTTTGTCTAATAAGACATTTTGCCATACTGACTCCTCTACCCAGATATCAATCAGTGGTCATCCATCGCGACCCTTTTTAAAAGTAATCATTAGGAAAGATACCAGAGTAGGGGGCACACCCCTATTGTAAGGAGATCCACTCACCCTCATATTTGTCAGATGCAATATGACACACCACTTGTTCTTATCATCTTTCTGTGTGTCTGAGTGATCTACATATTTAGGTTTTTCAATTTACTTTTGTAATTGTTGCTTAGCTATTCCTTCTGCCTGCTCTACCAAATATTTTGGATTTACAAGTGAAGCTGCCTGAAAATCTACAGGACATGCATCCCTTTTTCCTGTGCATTGATGGCTCTTACAGCTGTCTTTGCCAGTATTGTAAGGTCTCTGTGCATTGACCTGTTTTTCTGACTTTTCTTGTGAATCTTTTGGCACTGTTTTTGGAAATACACCCTGTTCTTCCTTTTTCTTACACCAAAGTTTGTAATGATCACAATTTTGCTTAACATGCCTTATTTTCTTACAGAAAAAAAAACATGTTGTTACCTTTTGTTCATTGATTGTTTCTGATCCTGGTGCTACAGACACAGGAACAGGAGCTGGTGGTAGACACATCTTTCTGCTGGTGGATGTTCACACCACCTTTGCCTTCCCCAGCTTTTTACTTCACTAATTACCTCAAATGGCTCACTCCCTTCTCCTAGTGCAAAGATACAGTGTGAGTATAATGTTCCATCATTAGCCATAGTCCATCCTTTCATTAGTTTTTGTACTGAGTTAGTGAGGGTATTTGAATTTTCTTCATAAATGCATTTAATATCCTCTGGAACCCTTTTTACTTGCTCTAGAAAGCAGTGTATTAACTGTTATTGTATTTCCTTTTGTTGCACGACCCTTTCTGATCCTTGGTATATGATCTGGAACGCTGGTTTAAAATAGTCAGCCTGCTCCATTAATTTATCTGAGATGGTGAGTTTGAAATTATCTAACAGCTTAGCTTTGAGAGGCTGCCCTTGTGTGTACGCCCTGAGAACAGCGAATCATATGCCCTACTTTTTCATCTAATTTATAGGTATTCTGGTTTAACTGGATGAAACTTTTAAAACATTTGGGAATAAAAATCCAAAAACAACTGAGTAAGGCATTTGTCCATATATCAGATCCTGCTGTGTATGTTACCTGTTCTTCAAAAGCAAGCATGTTGTAAAATATGCTTTTTTTTATTATTCTACTGTGGTAAACTTTGTAATAGTCTGGATTGTGTATATAGATCTGCAGCAGTTCCCTGTTGTATGACTTGTACTGGTTTTGTGCTCTGCAGTTCTTCCTTTAACTCTTTTATTTAAACATTATCTTGCATTAGTTTATCCTGAACATCACTAATCAGATTTTATTTATCCTGTAACTGTTGCTTAAGATCTGACATTTCTTCTTGTAATTCTTTACAGTTTTTATGATGATCACTAACTAGATTTTCTTTGTCTTGTAACTGCTGTTGGAGAGTGTTAATTGCCTCCTGTAATTCTGTACAGGCTTTCTGATGTTTTTTGGTAGGCTGTCCTGCTGATTGCAGAATCTCTATGCACTTTTGGCAAAGATCCTGTACATCTTTCTTAAACTTTCTGAACTCACCTTGTCTGTCTTTTAAGAATTTATTAAATTCTTCTATCAATTTATCATGAATTTCCTCCCAATCTTTGTTTGTCTTTCGCTGCATAGGGGCTTCATTCCATTTTTGTACATATTCTCTAAAGGATGTAATGAGATCTACAGGAGATTCTATCAGTAATTGATTTGTCTGCTGTTCTAGCTCTGAAATTAATGTTTCACATGTGATGAGAGGACACAATTGTTTAACATCTGTATATAATGTAAGCATGTCACCATTTTTAAAATTTGAACAATGGCCTGCACTATATTTTTATGGCATTGTACACAGAAAACAGTTTCACATGATTCACACAATAAACATTTACTGTCGCATGCTACATTTTTTGTTTGAGATACCAGTCAGATGTTATAACCCATTTTTATAGTGCATGTGTGTTAACTTGCCATAGTAAGGTTTTACATTTACTAATGTGCTGTGTACACCAACATTGCATTTTGTCCCATATTTTGTCTGGTTGCTCTGATACATTAAGAGTAAAGCTCTGTTTACATTTTTTACTACAGTCCCTAATGACATCCATACTGTATGTGATACAGAAAAAAGTCTTACCACTCAGAAAATAGACAGGTGATCAGGCTGCTATAATGCTGATGGCTGGAAATTTCACTGTAGTCGCTCAAAAAGTTAGTGAAATGAAACTGGCAGTTGCAGATTCGAAACCTTAGAATTCACCGACTTGGAGAATTTATGGCACTGCAACCTTCTAGCATGGAAGTCTCACTCAGGATTCAGATGTCTGAAAACTGTACTGCTGCAAGCTGTATAAAACTGGAGTGCTCCTGTTCAGGATTCACTCAGAAATTGTAGTTACTCTGCCTCTACTGGAGTGGCCCTATACAAGGCACCACTCCCCCTATGTTCTGATACAGGCTAGGCTCGCCACTGAAAAATTAATTTTGATGCTGCTGCTGGAATCATTTATGACATCCACATCCCACCCCCACCCCCAGTAAAGACACCTCCATAAAAAACTTCTCCAAAGCCAACTTCATGCTACTCAAGTGAGAAGTTACAAACTTCATGACACCCATGCAGATGGGAACTGAAAGTTTGACTGCTGAGTCCTACACTAAGGCACTGTATGAGCACATCCACTCATGCATGAATCGTCTCATCCCAAATGGAACCAAGATGCTCTCCTCCAAAAAAAGGAAGCCAATCTGGTGGTCCCCTGCCATAAACAAGCTTTACAACAAAAGGAAGAAACTGTTGTAGAAAAGAGGAAAATCCCAGGATGCAAAAAACTCCCTTACCAGCCTCAGTAAGAAGCTGAGATCCCTCATAAAATCCTCCAAAGCTAGTTACGAAAATAAAATTGCCAAAGATTCCAAAGACAACCACAAGGCATTCTATAACTATGTCAAGAATCTAAATGGCAATGCTCAGATATGCTCTGAGCTACAACAGAATAGCATTAAATATACTGATCCCAAGGATATTGCCAATATCCTGGCAGATCAATTCAGTGGCAACTTCAACCCCCTCTCACCCCCTAAATGGCCCATCTCAGTACCAGAAGATTATTCCAGTAATAATGGCCACACAGGTAAAAAATACCCTCTCCAAAGCTAAGAATACAACATCCATGGGACCAGATGACATCCTGGGCTGTGTACTACATGAACTACAAAATGAACTGGCACCTCACCTAAGTGTCATGTTTAATCATACCCTCACCTCGGGCTTCGTGCCCACTGAGTGGCGCACAGCTAGAGTTATCACACTCCACAAGGGGGGATCCACCTTGGATCCCGGGAACTACCGCCCATCAGTCTGATGAGCCTGATCTGCAAGGCCATGGAACATATTATCTTGGAACTTATAAACAAAGACATTGGCAACCTTAAAACACTGGACCCCACCTAGTTTGGGTTTGTGAAGGGCCAGTCTTGTCTTTTGAACCTGATTGACCTCTTTGAATCAGTCTCCAGAGCCATGGATGAGGGTAAGGCAGTCTACACAGCCTATCTGGACCTCGCCAAGGCCTTTGACACCATCCCCCACTCTGGAATCATAGATAAACGTACTAAGCTGGGCGTTAATCCCTACATCACTCGATGGGTTGCCAACTGTCTTACTGATGGAACCCACACTGTAAAAGTAGCTTACTCCAAATCCAGCTCCAGACAAGTGACAAGTGGAATACCTCAGGATTCAGTCCTGGGACCTCTCATTTGGCATCTACTTCTCTGAAGTACAGGCCAACACTAAGGGACTCTGGCTAACAAAGTTTGCAGATGACTGCAAACTGGGAGCCATTATTGAATCCCCAAATGATGTAGATACTCTACAAAAGGGCTTTACAGAAACAGATGCTTGGTGCCAGAGCCATGGGCTCAAGCTCAATGCCAAGAAATGTATAGTTATCCCCTTTGGGAAAAAACATGTACCCGTGAATTACCACATAGGTGGCAGTACACTAAACAGTGAAAGTGTGATAAGAGACTTAGGGACACAGGTGAACAGTGGTCTCACCTTCAATAACCACATCGCCGCAACAGTCAGGAAATCCTTCTATGTGGCACACCTCATCACTAAGGGCTGTTCATCCAGAAAAAAGGAGGTCATTGTCCCACTGTACTCATCCCTTATTAGACCCATTATAGAATACAACGCCCCTTTGGTTTGTACCTCTCAAGACATCTGCAGCAACTGGAAAGGTTGCAGAAATACCTCACTAAAAGAATCACAGGCCTAAAGCAGATGCCTTATGCTGACCACCTGAAATAACTCCAGCTATACTCTGTTGCATATTGTCTACTCCAAGGCGATCTCTGCTTAACGTACAAGGCCATGTCAAACCCAGAGCTGTTGGGCATGCTAGACTTAAAGAAATCCCAATCCCTCAGAGCCACACGTTCCAGGGATCTAAACCTTGTCATCACAATAAACAAAACATGCTAGAGGTATAGGTTCCTGACCCAGAGACTCCCCAGACTCTGGAATAGACTGCCCATACATGTCAAGCAGAGCGCCTCTTTGGCCTTATTCAAAAGGAACCTTGATGATTGGATGGAAGAAAGGAAATTCACCCCGGGGAACACGTCAGTTGCCCTGCTAGACAGGGGTCCAGGGAAGTAAATAGTGTGGGAAGAAATAGCTAGGGAATTGTTGTGGCTAGGCTTGTATAGGCTCTAGGGCCGATAGCCTAGTACCATCCTATGAACACAGAGTCTTGGAGGTTGCACACTGATAAGAAAATGTACTTTGCAACACTGTACTACATTATTAGTACCTGCACTTAAGTTAAACAACTTATTTTTATAACAGACAACACATACTATACTTTTACAGCTAGAGCTTTAATGTACAAGGTTTGCTTCTCAATACAGATATAGATGATACCCTTTCATTCTCCATTTACCTTGGAACCTGAGTTCCTACATACCTTAAGACAACTTGTTTTTGAAAGTCTTTCTATACAGTTTTTACAAGGAACACCATTGGTTTCTTTGAGGCCCACCAAGCAGATGTTTCCTTTGTCCTAAGAGCTGTTTTACCACACAGTTCTTTCTTTCTGGTCAAGTTCCTATTGTTTTTGCCACGCAGTTCATCTTTCCTTGTCAAGTTTCAGTTGTTTTTGCCACACAGTTCTTCTTTTCTGGCCAAGTTTCCGTTTTTGCCACACAGTTCTTATTTTCTGGTCAAGTTTCAGTTGTTTTTGTCACACCGTTCTTTTCTGGTCAAGCCTCAGTTGTTTTTGTCACACAGTTCTTATTTTCTGGTCAATTTTCAGGTTTTTTGCCACACAGTTCTTTTCTGGTCAAGTTCCTATTGTTTTTGCCACGCAGTTAATCTTTCCTTGTCAAGTTTCAGTTGTTTTTGCCACACAGTTCTTCTTTTCTGGCCAAGTTTCCGTTTTTGCCACACAGTTCTTATTTTCTGGTCAAGTTTCAGTTGTTTTTGTCGCACAGTTCTTATTTTCTGGTCAAGTTTCAGTTGTTTTTGTCGCACAGTTCTTATTTTCTGGTCAATTTTCAGTTTTTATGCCACACAGTTCTTTTCTGGTCAGGTTCCTATATTTTCAGGTTAGGCTTTAACCACAAACTTCCTTTTTACTCACATGTGTACATACATGTCCTTGCTACACAGTATGGATGCCGAGTTAATTTAGCTTATTAACAGCAGAATTTATTTTAACTCTTTAGCACACTCTTAGCTTATTTACAGCAGAATTTAGTTAACTCTTTATTCATTGTTTCGCACACTTTAACAATTGTACTTGGACGATCGTTCTGCTTGTGGCTCTTACTTTAGCAAAGAGTGTGTCTGAACGTCAGGCTGTCATGGCTATTCCTCCCTTTTTAGTTTTCCATAGAGACAGGGTGCCTCTTTTTACTAATCCTTCTTTTATGACCAGGGTGATCATTGAGTTTCCCTTCATGAGTCTATTCATCTTCTTTCCTTTCTTCCTTCTCCACAGTCTGCCAGTAAGAAGGTTCTTCACACCTTGGATTTGCATAGACAGCTCAGATATTATTTAGATAAAACTAAAGTTTTTTTTTTTTTCAAATTTGAGCAGCTTCTTGATTCTTTTCTTTCCAGGACTTTGGGTTTGGCTATTTCTAAGAAAACCATCTCCACTTGGATTTCTAAGTCCATTTCATTTTGTTATTTTCTTGGCAAATGTCTTTCTTCATCCGTAAAGGCACATTCTACTAGGGTGGTTCCCCTCTGCTGCCTTTTTCAAGGGATTGAATAACAGTTCTAGCCCTGAGGCTGCTACTTGAACCTCTTGTCATATTATCACTAAACTTTACAAGTTGGATGTTGTTTTCAGGGCCAGAGCAGGCTTTGCCAGGGCCATCCTGCATGGGTTTGTGGAGGGTTCTTCTCTCTTTCCCTCCTTCCAGGCACCCTCTTGACCTCTTATACTTTCCCTTAGGTGAAGAATACTGCAACAGTGATATGGAAGGACAAAGTACAGTTGTCCAAAGTCTTACCATAATAGTAGGTGTCATCCTTTTCACTGTTGCAGTATTCAGTCCCTCCCCCCTTCCCCCTCCATCCTGGCTCTTGCCCTATGTTCTTTTCTCCCTTCTTTGTTCTTTATATTTCCTTCTGGATGCATCTTCTGGATGCATGTTTTTATTTGTCCCTGAGGCTAATCTGTTCTTCATGGCGCTTTTTCAGTTCTGAGTTTCTGGATCTGCACATCACCATTATGTCCTACATCGTGACATATGGCAACCTATAAGAGCTGAAGGCTTTGGTATACTGGACGGACGTTAGGCAATCTTTGGCAGGAGATCTCTTAGGTGAAGAATACTGCAACAGTAAAGAGAAGAATATCTACTGTTATGATAAGATGTTACACAATTGTACTTTATGGATGTAAACAAGAGATTGATAATAAACAGTGCATCAATATTTAAAGAAAGTGATAAGTGGGAATTTAAACTCTGAGCAGAGTACATCTCTTAAAGTTTTAGAAACTTATTCAGTAGTCCATGTAATTCAAAAGGGCATGTATAGTCACTCACAACAGGTAAATGTTCCCCATTTTACTACACTGATTAGGCCTATTAATGAGTACAGTGCACTGAAACAACTTGAACTGATAAGTTGTTTCATTACTAGCTGGAAAAACAAACTGGAACCAACGTTTCTTTCTTTAGTTAAAGGATTTATTGTATTCTCCAAAAATCACAAAGCAATGAATCAAAGAAATGAATCGAGCGCTTTCGCCCGGGCACTCCCAGGCTTTATCAAGATAGTATGCTGAACAATTCCTTTGCTTTTATACATACACCTTAATTGATTAATTGTTTGATTAAAACCATTTTTATTAAGAACGTTCTAAAATGTGTGTATGCTAAAAGCTATCTCCTTTCTTAAAATGACTCGTAAATAAAACATAAAAAATGTAATATGGTATAAAATTACGTATTTTAAATAAATGAATGATGTTAATGCAGCTTATAAAGGACTTCATAATTTAATTAGTTGGTATGTTTCTTATATTCTTATAATAAAATAAAATTTAAAATGGATGTTTTGTGGTACTGTGCAAAACTAGCTTGAAATAAAACATTCCGTTGTGAAACTTCGTTATGAAAATAAAACTGTTGTACAGTTGCACCATCTTGCCTTGCATTATAAAACACTAGTATTTTACGGACTTATACTTAAAATTCCTGTAAATAAGCAAAGTTACCTTTTTGTTGTAAAACAAAAAACATATGTAAACATTCTCTTGTCTGATGTGCTCTTGCATAAATACATTAATTAATACAATAAATAGATATATAAATACTTTGTTTACTTGTGAAAATATCTCCTAGTTGATTCATCAATGAATATTTCTTTGATTCATTGCTTTGTGACTTTTGGAGAATACAATAAATCCTTTAACTAAAGAAAGAAACGTTGGTTCCAGTTTGTTTTTCCAGCCGTGGTTTTCGTGGTTACCAAGGAGGTTCGTCCTGCAGTTGTTTTTTTGCTTACTTGTTTCATTACTAGAAAACTCTAGGGATGAAAAAATATTCTGAAAAGCTACAGGCTGTCATTTTTTTCTTACAGGTTACTTAAAGGTGACACTGTCCTGTTCCGTAACATGTTTGATCCAGTCCTATTTGACAGTGTAAGTTGATTGTTCCAATGGTCTGAGACCCTTATTCTATAAGATTATATTACATGGAATTGGTTAATGAATTAGTTGAAGAAGCTTGCCACTAATGCAGATGTTTTGCAATTTGGTGCAAGTCAGTATAGGCTCAGAGATGTATTCGTGCAAGAAAATAGACCAGTGGCATATGGTTTGAGTGTTCCAAAAGTTGTACTAATTAGATATGTTGAGGAACAAAAAGAGGTGTTAGCCATTGTATATTAATGTGAGAAGTTCCATGAATATATTTATTTAATCCAGAGTTGGTTGGAAATATACATAGTATGTCACTATATAAAACACTAGATGTGCAGATCCAGAAACTCATCTAGATTGCAAGGATGCCAGTAAATCAGCAAAATTATGACTTAATACTCCATTACAGGGTAGGCTTTTTTGTTCCTGCTCCGTCTTGGAATAAGCTTCCCATGGCCCTCAGACATATTATCAATTTTCATGACTTCAAGACAGCTCTTAGAAATTACCTAAAAAAGTGCTTGAATTTGTCACTGCAATCATCCCACTTGATATCCTTCTCTCTCTTGTTTCAACTATCAACTTCCTTCTCTTCTTTCCCCTCCTAATCTTTTGCTGCTGGACATTTGCCGCTATCATCTCTTCTTTCTTCCACCTCCTACGTTTATTTTCCCTCACACTGTAACTCAACAAACCAACTCCTATAACTACCTTTCTAGACATGTACCTTAATTCTCCTTTTCTAACTCTGCTCTTACCCACCTCATCTATGCTCGCCTCCCATTTGAATTGCCTCTTTTCCCAAAATTTCTCTTACTTGAACAACTATGTTCATCTATTTGATCTTATTTTATATTAACTTTTATTGTGTTTTTTATATATGTTTTAGCATAATCCTGCTGAGTATTAATTAGTTGCCTGTTATTTTTCTTTTTACTGGTTTAACCTGCACTGTGTATGTATTTCGTGCTTAATTTGTACTATGAATATTCTATTGTATACATTGTGTTGTGGAGCTTTTCTCCTTGGGCCTCCACTGAAAAAGGGTGCAAACTCAGTCGGACTATCCCAATCAACAAACGTCAAATAAGTAAATATTTCTTGCTTGAATGTCTTGCTGTTGTCTTGAACTGTATAATGGTGCATTGATCGCAAAGCTTCTTGAAAACCTGTTTCTTGTAGTTACTCATTTCATTTTGTTGTTCATTTTATTTTTTGCTGTTTTTCGAATATCTCAGTAATTTATGGCTTCTGCTTCTGAATTTCACATGGTGTTCTAGCAGCTATGAAGTACCTGAATTTCCTTGTTTCATTGTTTGCCAATAGTGGTAGCATGGCGAGATCCATCTTTCTCACCATCTCTTCTGCAGAAGATATTTTACTTATAGATCCATCTAGGACACTTTGAACTGGAACCAGGCTCCACATGAGCCACTTTCTCATGTTATGTGATGTATTTGGACTCATTTATGTACCCCGTTAACATACAGTAGGTATTCAAATAAAGACGCATACGGTAGCTAAATG
Organism: Protopterus annectens; assembly: GCF_019279795.1. NCBI lineage: Eukaryota > Metazoa > Chordata > Ceratodontiformes > Protopteridae > Protopterus > Protopterus annectens. The sequence goes on along the minus strand of NC_056748.1, from coordinate 429,768,001 downwards.
GATACACCCACACCATACCTCTCAACCTCTTTGTGCAAGAAATCTGAACAAAGCCAGACATAATTTGGGGGGGGCAAAGCCAGAAAAATAGCGACAGATTTTAAATATTGCTGTAATAAATGTAGAAAGTCATTAGAATGAGGGAATGTGTATTAACATGCATTTTCTGACAGATATTAAGTCTGAAACTCAAATGTATATTATTATTTAGTGACTCGAATCCTCAGATCATCCCAGTGAATTGCCAGAAAACCATAGATTTCATGAGGTAAAGATGACAAATATGAGGCAAAAATCTGGACAGTTGAGAACTACGATCCACACTGTTTACTGGCATGGCAGAGAACTGCTTGAAGATGGAAGTCACATAGCATACAACATGCATTAGCCTTATGGGTAGCTTTATAGACATCTTAAAAGAGCTACTAGCTGACTATATATGTTGTAAAAAGTTTTGATACATCATTTAGTGTTGCATTGCAATAATAAAACCATACCTCTCAAGTGTGCAGAACTTCACAGGATGTCCAGATTTTGCCTTGTATTTTGTCTGTCTCTTACTAAATTTTGGTTTTCTGGCAAATAATTCTAGATTGCAGTCACTGAGTAATGACAGACATTTGATTCTTATTCTGAATTGTTGAAAGGTATACAATTAAGCTTGGTGTCAAGGGAGGTTTTAAAAATGCAACAGTTTTGATGATATGCTAGTGTGCTCAAGTTAATTGGGGGGGGGGGGTAGTTTTGCTGTCATCTCTTAGTTTGCCAGGTTGTACTGACAGTTCTCTTGGAGGCAATGGCAAATTAAAAAAATTGGTCTTACCTAGGGTGCTAGGAATATTGCTGCTCCTCTTTAACAGTGAGCAAAATGACATTGTATAAGTTTAGCTTTTCTGTCTGATCACCGATTGCTGAATTGTCAAAGTGGTGTTTATACTTTAGATTTGTTCTTGCCCTGGGCTGCTAGGGGTGCTACTGGTCCTCTTGGTCATTGAAAGGAGTAACTTTTGTTTTGCAGTTCAGTTTTACAATTTTATGCAGTGACTGAAAAAAATCACTGTGATTGAATTCTGAAAATGTAAATCAAAGTATTTAGAAATACCAGTCTTGCGGATCTAAATTTTATTTAGCAATTTTTATGGTGCTAGATATTTTCAATGTTTTGGTCATTTTCTTCTATTCATCTTTTGAATGTATCTATTGTATTTTTCACATGCAGCCTTTGTGTCTTTTTTATAGCATCAAAAGTTTTGCATTTGCTGTACAAAATCACCTTAACAGCACTTGACACAGTTCCCTTACATTGGTTGCCTTGTGCCGCAACAAATGAAATAACTACAAAGTTGTTAGTTAACATATATTTTTCAAACAAATTAGCTTAATGTTGTTGATTTAGTTCTCAGTATTTTGCCAGTGTAGCCATTTTGTCATAAATTAACTGTACATATTCTGGTAGCACTGACAGATGAATGTTTGTTCTCAGTGGCAGAGCTAGAGCATGGACTTGGGCACACTTTGGGAAAGGCACCGGACCTATCTTGCTGGATGAGGTGGAGTGTACCGGGAATGAGCTGTCTTTAGATCTGTGCCAAAAGAGTGCATGGGGAAGCCACAACTGTGATCACATGGAAGATGCTGGAGTGTCCTGCAGCTCTGCAACAGGTAACTTATCACTGACCGAGTCTTGGCAGTCTTATGTTTTTATTTTTTTTTCCATCACCCTGAACTTTTCATTCCTTAGTAGATCTTTCTAATGTTTTATACACTATTTATGTTTTATTAAACTTGGACTTACAAGAACCGTGAGTCAACTATTTATGTTTTAGTAGACAATAATTATAGTAATGATTAAAAAAATCTAATTGTGTTTATGGTAGAATAAGATTTAGAACATAGTTTTTTTCTGGAATTAATGGTCCTCAATATTCTTTACTTGATCATATATTCTTTTATAGAATTTGTTGACAGTTTTGTAATGTTTACAAAACGTAGATGCATTTAACTTATCTTGTATTAGATACCTTTCAAGTGTCATTTGCTCTCACTTTCTTACATTGAGGAAGATGCATAAAATTGCCTAACCAAAGCTGTGCTAGTAGTGAGGTTATGCCTACTCATGCTGAGCATGATGTAGAATATGCCAACCCAGGGCCATTCTTCATAGTGGCTCATAGCACCTGCCTCTTTAGCCCAGAAAGTAAAGCCCCAATCTTGACCCAGACAAGTGTAGTTCAGATAGCAACCTGGGCAACTGATGGAGTAGGGGGGAGAGGGGGAGGTTTGAGCAGCTTGTCAGCTTGCTTATCCCAGGGGGAGGGACAGCAGAGGTGTGCAAATTCAGACACTGCTGTTGTTGATCCATAGTACAGATGGTAAACACATGGAAGACTTTTTTTTACATGGGGTAGGGCACTACCTGAGTCACATGGAAGTGTGGATGATATGCTGCAGTGGCCATTGCACACCATCCCCTTGGACAGTACCAGTGTTTACACTGGGAGGGGTTAGGGGTCAGGTCTTAAGGAAAAAACAGTCCCTTGGCAATGTGTGACACTACCTCAGGTTGCATCTATAGTATCACTGGCTCCATAATGGTTATAGAAAGTCTGAAGAGAACAGGCGGGGCTGTGTAAATCTGGTGATTGAGGAGAGGCACTGAGAACAGCTGATCATCAGGTGGAGGGAGCCAAGAAATAAGGAAACAAAAAAAAAAAGCTCATGGTGATGTTCATGTTGTTGGCTTTTGACATGCAAAGAAATAATTCACACTAGAAGTGTTGTGATAGTTGTAAATGTATACTAGAGTCTTGTGTATTCCAGAATAACAGCCAAGCTGGGAGAACTGGGACATGCTCTGCTCTCTTTTCTTAAGGTAGTGTATAATTTCTTCATTTTTGTAGCTCCTTATTGCATACCATTTGTTTTAAGTTAGCAAAACTGCCATGCTTCTTCCAAAAACAAGCACCTTATAATTCTCCTTGATAAGGGCACAGCTTATCTTCTTAGGAATTGTATCATTTCAATGAATATTAACAGGTGGGGGGAGATACGATTATTTGTAAGGCTTGTTCACATGTGCTTCTGATCCCTAAATAACTCTTGTCATCCCTGTCTGGTCCTGCCATTACCTTCCATATTCCCCATACTGTTTTATTTAATGAATCACATTCAACATCCTATGCAGGGAGAGAGTTCCTTAGATTTGCCATTTATTCTCTAAAACATCTCTTTTCAATGTAGTGTTATAGAATGTTGCTTCGGGTGCTCTAGGGTTGGCCCAACATGTTCATTAAAAGATCTGCCAGTTCAATAAAGTTTGAACTTTATCAGATGATTTTCCAAATCACTTGCCTTACTTAATGAACAGGGCTTTCCTGATGAGTTGTCCAGTAGCCAAGCATACTTTTGTGATGGCTGTCACTTGGGAGGCTAACAGTAACTTTGAGTGCCTTCTCAGGCTTCTAGCTAGTCCAGAGCATGAGACCAAGATGGCCATTGGTTAGTGTTAAATCATGAAGCAAGAATGCATAAGAAAAAAAAAATTATCCCCTTTTGTTGACTGGGTTAGTCCCACTAGTCTGTGGCCTATTGTAATGGGAAGAAATGTTGCCAAGGCACTGGGGCAGTTCTCATTTTTCCTAGTAGTATAACAGACAGGTTTCTCTGAGATGTTACCATTGTTAATTGAAATCTAATTCCGTAACCTGTTTTTTTTTCTTCTTTGAAGGTGGATAACTGGTCATACAGAGACATTAAGAAAATGGAGTTGTCCTTCCTTTTTCACTGTTGCAGTATTTCTTACAAAAGGGATATCCTTCCAAGGATAGTCATATGTCCATCCAGCATATCTAAGCCTTATGCTCCTCCAAGTACTGTACATCAGACATATGTCCTACAATTTGAGGTGTAAGGTACATGAGTGAGCTATGAACACCAAATCGTTAGAACTTCTTTGCTGCCAGTCTGAACACTGTTTTTGAATTCAGTCTGTGTTATTCATCTCGTTTCCACTACCAAACCAAAGGCAGATAAATGCCATGTTAGAGATCCTTCCTTTTATTTTTCTTGTTTTCGTTTCTTGTTTTACATGTCATCCAGAAAGGGAAAATGTGTATGTGGGAAGAAGGTTCCCCATAAAGACAGACATGAGTAGTGCCTTTTCTGTTCATGCATTGACCATGATCATACTCTGTGTGATATTTGCCAGGCTTTTGTATCCAAGATCCTGCACAGCCATCTATTCTGTTTATCTATATGTTTAGAAATCCAGCGTCTGAAGTTGCTAGCTCAGGGAATCATGGCTTCTGATTCTGCCTGCCTGGATGTTCAATTACTTACCACATAGAAGTCCAAAAAGCTGCATTTAGAGACATCTGCTGTCTAGCCTTTGTCAGGCTTCTCCATAGGTTTGGATGTAAAACCAAAGGGCCATTTGGTTCTGACACCTGCTTCCTGTGTTGTGACCCTGTTGTTGGCCAGCAGGGGGCTGGCTATCCACACGACTACTGACTGAGGCTGAGCCAGTGTCTGCTGCAGAAGAGAAGGGAGAGTCACTGCTTATCATATCTGAAGGGCCTAGGGGATTTCCCCAGATTTTTGCGAGAGAAGTAGTCCTTGATTCCGTCATTGAGGTTAGGCAGGGTACAGAACCTCCTAGACTTGTTGGGGGGGGGGGAGACCAGGCTCATGGTTCGTGTTCTAAAGGATCATCATGAAGAATGGCAAGATTTTACTCAGGATCTTTTTAAGACCCTTAGAGTCTTAAAACCCTCTCAGGATTTGTCTGTGTCTTCACCTGTTGCCTTTTTTTTCCCACTCATTCCAAGAGGCTCAGAGTTTCTGATTCTTCTGATGATGATGAAGAGCTGGATTCTTGGGAGGAGTCCTATGTTTACTCTTCCCAGATCCATTTCCTTCTTGCCCTGGTATCAGATCAGGATAGTAATCTCTTCTGATTCCTCTACTGAGGAACTGTCCTTTGGGGATGACATTTTTAAAATGACGGGGCATTTCCAGTGGGAAAGTTCCCAACTGTCTGAGATCCAGAAAAGTTGACGTCCTTCCATTCACTGGATGCAGTATTCCTTATATCTGGGGATTCCCTGCCTTGGGTAACCTGACAGCCGGTCAGTATACAAAAGCCTTTGGTTGCTTTAAGGTATGCCATGCAGTACATGTATACTTCTCTCATAGAGTAGGGCATAAAGGTGACGCCTGGACGTACCATCTTCAGAGCTTTTTTGTCACCAGTCTGAATGCATCTCTTAATTGTTGGTCTGAATACTTACGTCTGGTTTGTTGTTTCCAAGCCGTTACAGATAAGTGGCTGTTGCGGTTTCATTTTTACTTGTCTTTTGGTTGCTTCTGGGGATTCATATCATCCAGGAAAGGTAAATGCCAGTGCAGGAGACAGATTCCCCATAAAGACCACCACAAACAGTGTTTATTTTGCCAGGGAGCTTTTTCACGACCATAACTCCTGTCCTAATTGTCAAGCTTTTGTGCTGAAGACTCTGTGTAGTCAGCTTTCTTCCTTAGTATTGTATCTGGAGAATCATCAATTTAAGCTTCTTATTAACAATACTATGGAAGGAACTTCCCGCCTCGAGGATCAGCTGTAGGGAAGAAGACGATTAAGAAACCCAGACCAGAATCTTCCGCTGTCCAGCCTCCACTGGATATTTCTCCTGAGGTGAGGAGAACCTGGAGGTTTCCCTGGCTTTGTTGTTGGATTCATCTGCCCTGACCAGGTTGGAGGCTGGCAGGGATCCAGGTTTCAGCACATCCAATGAGGCTATCTGGACATTCAGGGGGAACCATAGTTGATTATTTCTGAGGGGTCTAGGGGTGTTCTTCAGATTTTAGTTAGGGAAGAAGTCCCTACTGCTGTTACTGAATGCCATCCTGGGTCAGTGTCTTCCAAGTTTTACAAGGTAGATGTCCCATTTAAGAAAAATAAAAATAAACATGTTTCTCCTACCCCTAGGGATCCACAGAGTGAGTGGCAGGCCTTCACTCAGGGTTTGTTTAATGCTTTGATGGCATTGAAACTTCTTCAGGGGGTTTCTATTCCAGCTCCCCTCTTGGTCCTTTACTTCACTTTAAAGGCCCAGGTAACAGGATTCCTCTGAGGAGGAGTTGGATTCTGATGAGGAATCCCTTGCTTACTCGTTTCAAATTCCTTCTCCTTCGGACTATGGATCAGAGGAAGAGAAATATACCAGTCCTGATACTCCCTTTGAAGAAATTTCTTTTGGGGATACAATCTCCAGGATGATGTAATTTTTTTAAGTGGGATTGTGCTGAGATCTCTGAGATACACAAGAGATACTATGAGTTGCTGCAAATGGAATCGCCGAAACCTTCTGCTATGCCTCCTGTTTTGGCTGCTTTGTTGAATGCATTTTCAAATGCCTCTAAAGCTCCTGATTCTCTGCCCCCCTGCTCCCAAGAAGCCAGATCGGTTTTATAGGGTACCTGAGGACTGTAACTTTTTGTATAAGCGTCCTGCTGCCTACCCTTCAGTGATGTCTGTAGCCTCTGATAAGCCCTCTCAGCTGCTTCCTTTGCCCAAGTTGCTGCCTTCTGATAAAGACAGCAGAACTATGGAAAGGCTATACAAGAAAGTTTACACCTCAACTACTTTGGCTTTTAGGGCTATTAATTATCAGACTCATGTGTCCAGGTATGTGTTGGATGCCCTTTCTCAGGCTTGTCAGGTTATTTCTGATCTCCCAGACTCTGAGGGTAAAACTTTTGCTCTTCCATTGTTAGGGTCTTCCACACAGGTGGTTTGTCATTCCGTCAAGTGTAGTTATGATGCAGCATATGCCTGTTCTAGGGTTTTGGCTCAGTGATGAGGAGGTATTCTTGGCTTTGACTTCAACCATTGCCTGGTAATATCAAGGTTAAGTTTATAGATGCTTCTCTTGATAATAAACATTTGTTTGGGAAGCTGCTGCTGCTGCTTTAAGTCCCTTAAGGATAAGTGGAAGGCCTTACATGAACTGAAGCATGTGTTTGTTTCTCCTGTTCCTTCATTTCAGAGAAATTACCCCAATAAACCAGCCTTTGTTCCCTGGCAATCTTGCCCTCCTCCTAAGTGTAAAAAGAGTAGCAAGCAGGCTCCTCCTGCTAAGGCTAGTCAGACTTCAGGGACTCAGAAGTCTTACTTTCCAGATAAACCAGATGCTGTCTGATTATCCATCTCTTCCCAGCGATGTTCCTCTTTCTCTAGCCTTTCTTTCTCTCTCTCTTCCTGTTTGGCTTCAGATTACACAAGATTCTTGGCTCTGTCCATTATTCACCAGGGGTGTTTCCTGGTGTGGAAATCCCATCCCCCTTTTATGGGCATTTCTCAGCCTCCTTGGGAACAACTCCTGTTTTTCCCCAGAGGTGCTTTAAGAGCTTTTGACTCAGGGTACTATTAAAGAGGTTCATATCTCCCAAAGAGAAAGGGGGTTTTACTCCAGGATGCTTTTAGTACTTAGAAAAGAGGGTACTTGGAGACCTATTCCAGATCTTTCTAGACCTCTCTCATCTAAACACTTTCCTGAAGACACCCACTTTTCGAATGTTGTCCCTTAAAGACTCTGTTCCCTCTTTTGCTTCCTCAGGCTTATATGGTATCTTTGGATCTCAAGGATCTCAAGTATGAGGATGGCCTAATGGTTAAGGTGTTTGCCTTACAAACACAAAATGCAGGGTTTGAGTCTCACAAGGGATAATTGGCTATGCTTAAAAATGGCTTGCAAGGGCAATTAGCCTAGTTATAATGTATGTATGTATATCTCCATATTCCATCCATCCCCTTTTCAGGAAGTTTTTGTGTTTCTCTGTTGCTTCCTGGTATTTTCAGTTCTCTGCTTTGCCCATTGGCGTTTCTGCTGCCCCGGGGTATTCACCAAATGCCTCACTCCTGTGAATGTTTTTTGCAGGCTTTGGGGGATCTAAGTATTGCCTTACTTTGACAACTGGGTGACTCTGGCCTCCTGTCCAGAGATCCCTTTGCAAAATCTTCATTTTGCCATCTCTCTTCTTCAGAGCCTGGGGTTCACAAAAAAAAAAAACTTCAAAAAGTTTTTTCTGACTCCTTCTCAGGATCATGTTTTTCTAGATTCAGACAGTGCCTGTGCTGGCATCTCTGCCTCCTCCCAAGGACTTAACACTTATTTCCTTCTTTCAAACTATTCTTCTTCTGGCTTCCATTACAGCCAGAGAGTTTGAGAGTTCTGGGTTTCATGGCATCCACAATACCTATGCTTCCTCTAGCCAAACTCCAAATGAGAAAGTTGCAGTGGTTCCTGAAATCATTTTGGCTTCGACATGCATATCTTCTAGACTTTGCAGTTTCTTTTCTACCTTGCCCTAAGAAGGAACTCCTCTGGTGGATCCAGCAATTGTCCTTAAATCCAGGGCTCCCTTTTTGTCCCCCCTCTTCCCTCTCATGAACTGTTCACAGTCATTTCAGATGTGGGATGGGGAGCAGCTTTTGGCTCCCTGAAGTTGCAGAGGGTCTGGTCTCCCCTTCAACAGAAGGAGCACATCAATGTCAAAGAGGTGAGATCTCTTCTGCTGGTTCTTCAGGTTTTTCATCCTCTTTTCTACGCAGGGCCTCTCACTCAAAGTATTTACAGACAATACTGCAGTGATGTGGTATGTAAACAAACAGTTTATAAAAAGTGGTCTTATCTTCTTTGCTGGTTGGCACTCCTGGCATGGGATCTTGCTGTCCACTATCAAGTGAACTCTATCTCTGTTTTTCTGCCTTTATCTCATCCTTTAACTTCTAGATTTGTAGCTAAACAATTCTTTAAAGGCATCCTTCTTATTAGGCCTCCCAGGAAGCCTGTTCTTCCTCCCTGGGATCTTAATTTTGTTTTGGAAGTTGACTCGGGCTCCTTTTGATCCTGCTGTTTCAGCTTCCTTGCAACATTGTTCTTGGAAGACTGTTCTTTTGTTGGCACTTACTTATGCAGATGGGTGTCTAAGATTCAAGCCTTTATGGCTTGTCCTCCTTTTTTGGTATTTCATAAGGACAGGATGTCCTTGTGTACTAATCCTTTTTTTATGCCCAAGATGGTTAGTAAGTTGTCACTTAATCAGTTTATTCATTTGCCTACTTTTTTACCCTCTCCACAATCTGCCAGTGAGGGGGTGCTGCTTACTTTAAATGTGCATAGACAACTCAGATTTTATTTGGATAAGACTAAGTCTACTAGAAAATCTGATCAGTTTCTTTTATCCTAGGTTCCTAGGATTTGCTGTTTCCAAGCAAACTATTTCTTCTTGGATCTCAAAGGCTATTTCCTTTTGTTATTATTTTCATGGTAAGAGCCTTCCTTCTTCTGTAAAGCTCATTCCACTAGAGTTGTGGCTTCCTCTGGTGTTTTTTTCAAGAGTTTGGATATGAACTCTATTCCTGAGGCAGCTACCCAGACTTCTGTGCATACTTTTACCAAGCACTACAATATGGATGGCATTTCCAGAGCTAGAGCTGGTTTTGCTAGGGCCATCCTTCATGGCTTTTTAGAGGGCTCTGCTGGTCCTTCCACCTCCCAAGTTTCTTTTTGAGCTTTGGTACTCCCCCAGACTCAAGGAATACTGCAACCAGTGAATGGAAGGACATAGTACAGTTGTGTAAAATCTTACTATAACAGTAGATGTCCTTTCCTTCACTGTTGCAGTATTCACTCCCTCCCTTCTCCCCCTGGTTCATTTCACTTCTTAATCTACTGGTTACCGCTTGGTTTTCCTTGGACTGGCATTCCTACTGAGGTTATCAGTTCTGAGGATGGTATGTCCGAACGTCACCTTTATGCCCTACGCTATGTGAAGAGCATAAGTGTGATGTATGGTGTACCCTAAAGCAACCAAAGGCTTTTGTATACTGGCCGGATGTCAGGCTACCCAAGGCAGGAAATGCCCAGACACAAGGAATACTGCAACAGTGAAGGAAAGGATATCTACTGCTATGGTAAGATTTTACACAACTGTACTTTACAACCTTTTACAAATGGACTTTCCTTGGCCTTTTGCAGTGCCGTCTCTTTTGGAAACCCTCCTAGATACTTTTACTTCTGCTTCACAGGCTCCAGAATCTCAGCCCTTTGCTTCTAAATAACTTGACGGGTTTTACAAAGTCCCAGAGACCCAAAAAATTACTGTACAACAATAATTCTTCTGATCCAGCAGTGATTTTTTTTCTGTCTGTTGATAAACCTTCTGAGCTGATTCCTTCCTCTGTGCTTTTGTCTTCTGATAAGAAGGTACATGTGCCACCATAGCCTTTAAGGCTATAAATGACCAAACCCATATGATCAGGTATATTTTGGCTGTATTGTTCAAGCTTGGGGATGTGTTGACTGACATACATGACTCTGAAGCCAAGTCTTCTGCCATTTCTTTATTGGTTCTCTTCAACAAGTTGCTCACCATTCCATCAAATACAGTTATGGTGCTGCTGATGCCTCTTCTATGGTGGCTGTATCAAGGTCAGTTATCAAGAGGTATTCCTGTCTCTGGTTGCAGTCTCTCCCTGAAGATAATATGGCCAAATTGTTCAGCTCTCTCTCGGACACCCAGAATCTATTTGGCTTTGCTGCTGCAGACCTCTTTAAGACTTTGCAGGATAAAGGGAAGGTTATGCAGGACCTTAAGCATTTATTTCTCTCCCCTATACCCAAGTTTCAGAGGAACTACTTTTCAAAGACTCCCTTTGTGTAGACATCCCAAGCAATGGTTGAAGGGTAAGAGACTTTCCAAAAGAGTATTTCCTGAGGAACCTTTTCAGGATTCTAGGCGACAGAAATCTTCCTTTCCTGACAAGTCTGCCTCTATCTGGCATTCACCTTTCTCTACCCCTTGGCCAGATTCCCCTTTCTCACTGATTATCTGTCTTTTCCAATTTGGCAGCACATCGCTGTAAATTCTTTGGTATTTTTAATCATCCAAAATCATTATTTCATTACTTGGAAGTCCCTTCTTCCTTTTTCAAGGATGCCACAAACACCTTCCTTGCCAGCTCTGTCATTTTCCTTCTCTTCTTCAGAACCTTTTTGTGCAGGATATTATTCAGTTAGTTCCTTTGTCGCAGAGAGGCAAGGATTTTACTCCAGAATGTTTTTGGTCCCCAGAAAAGAGGGCTGTTGCCGACTCATTCTAGTTATCTCCTTTCTCAATGCATTTCTGAAAGTTTCTTCTTTCAAAATGTTGACTCTTCCATCAGTCTTTCCTGTGCTAATGCTTCAGGCCTTTTTGGTATCTGCGGACATGAAAGATGCTTATCTCCACTTTCCTATTCCTGGTGTTCAGACATTTCCTTATCTGGATGACCTGCTTATTCAAACCCCTTCTCAATAGCTTCTTTTGCAGGATCTTAAATTCACCATGCTCCTCTTTCTCTGTGTGAATTTCATACTCATCCTCAAAAAGTCGATTCTGACCCCATCAAAGGACTAGATTTTCTTGGGATGCAGGATCCAGACCCTTTTCAATGATGGTTTTTCTTCCTCCTCCTCCCAAGGTCCTCTCTCTGACAAACTTCTTCCAGTGTTTTCTTCCTTTACAGGAGATATTTGCAAGAGAGTTTCTTCATGCCCTGGGGTTTGACCTTTGTCATTCCAGTGGTTCCTTTGGTCAAGCTTCACATGTGGAAGTATCAGTGGTAGCTCAAAGCAATTTGGCTACAGCATTGTCATCCTCTAGACTTCCTCGTCCCTCTCTTAGCTTGCCTCAGACTGGAGTTCCTGTTGTGGAATCATCAGATTTCCCTGAATCCAGATCTTCCTTTTCAGGTTCCTTCTCCCATACAAGACTAATTTATAGATGCTTCAGACAGGGCTTCCTCAAACAATGTCAGGGTTCAGGGGTTCTGTTCTCTCCAACAAGTCAAAGACCATATCAATGTCAAGGAGATGAAAGCTTTTAGCTCTACAGACTTAGCATTCTCTCTGGGTTCCAGGTACCCTCAGAATTTTTAAAGACAACACCATTATCGTGTGGTACATAAATAAGTGGGGGGGGGGCACAAAGTCTTATCCTCTTTGAAGGCTGACCCTCATAGGCCGGGATTTTGCTATTCGCTATCATTTCACTCTTCAGGTGGTTTACATTACCTCAGAGCACAATCTGGTGGCAGACAATCTGAGTAGGTCCAGGACAGATCCTCACTAGTGGATGCTTTACAGGGAGATTTTCCTGGACATTGTCCATCAGTCAGATATTCCTCAAATAATCTTTCTGCCTCCCCTTTGAACAGACAGCTTCCCAAATTCTATTCTGGAATGCCAAGTCCTCTGGGTTGGATAGTGGACACCTTGTCTTTTTCTTGAAAGGGGATGTTCCTGTATGCTTATCCCCACTCCCTCTGTTGCTAAGGGTCCTACACAAGATCATGTGGGACAGGCGCAGACTCCCTTTTGTCCCAGACAGCACTGTTTTCCCTTCCTTTTCACCCTGACAGGGGCAGTCTCCACAAATTACCTCAATGGATGGATCTTCTCACAAAGGACACGGGCTATCTCATTCATCTTCATCTTCTCACCCTACAGTCGGACTTTCTGGGTGATAGGGTTTTATTACTTTTTGACATCCGTTTTCAAAGGATCTGTGTTTGGGTTCTGCAGGAGGTCAGAAAACACACTTACTAGAAAACCTTAAGTTGCTAAATGGAAGGGGATTTCTGTTTGGTGTTAAATATGAACAGGGCCTTCTGTTGGTTGATAGTCCTTCATTTCTTTCTTTCTTTTATGAGTTGCTCACTTATGCCCTGGTATACTTATCTGTTAAAGCTGATTTGTTGGCCATTTCTGCCTATCTGCCTTTGGATCCACTACTTTACTCTGGATTTGATGTTAAACAGTTTTTTGAAAGGCATCCTTCACATTAGGCTTCCAAGAAAGCCAATTCCTCCTCATCAGGAACGTTTTGTTCCTAAGAAGCTGACCCAGCCACCTGTTGAACCAGCAGCTTCTTCTACCTTGCAGTTGTATACCTGGAAGACTGTCTTGTTATGGTTTTTGACCTCTGCCAAAAGAGAGCGAGTTGCAGGTTCTTATGGTTGTCCCTCCTTTGATTTTTCACAAGGACAGTCTCTCTTCAGACCACTCCTCCTTTTTATGCTTAAAGTGGTCAATGACGTCTCCTTGAATCAATCCATTGATCTTCCTTCCTTTTTTCCATCTCCTCAAAATGGCAGTGAGAGGATTCTACATTCCTTGGATTTGCATTGATATCTCAGATATTATTTCTGTAAGACTAAAGATGTTAGGAAATCTGAGCAACCTTTTGTTTCTTTTTATGCCAAGAAATTGAGTTTAGCTGTTTCTAAGCAAACCAGCTCCTCTTGGATTTCTAATGCTATTTATTTTTGTTGCTCTTTTCATGGCAAGAAGTTTCTCTCATCTGTTTACTCTCATTCTACTAGGGCAGTGGCCAATTCTCAAGCTTTTTTTAAGGGACTTGATGCTCAGTCTATTCTGGAAGCTGTTACTTGGTCTTCTGTGCATACTTTCATTAAACACTACAAGCTGGATGTCATTTCTAGGGCTAAGCCAGCTTTTGCCAGATCCATCCCCCATGGGTTTTTGGAAAGCTGTTATGTTGCTTCTACCTCCTCCCATCTTCACTGGTTTTCACACTCCCCCTTTGGTAAGGAATACTGCAACAGTGATAAGGAAGGACATAGTGCAGTTATGTAAGACCTTGCCATAACAGTAGATGCCTTACTTTTCACTGTTCTGTATTCTGTCCCTTCGTCGTTCTCCCGGTCCAATTTTTCTTTTGTTGCCCTCTGGTCAAGAGGCTCTTTTTCCCTTTCAGGATGTGCATGTTGTATTGTTTTCTTGGGTTAATTTGGTTCTCCATTTCTAAGGATTTAGTGCTTGTACATCACGTATGTACATTATTTTTCAAATATAGGACGTATGTCTGATGTATAGCACTTTGAGGGGCCTAAGGCTTTGGTATGCTGGCTGGAACTACAGCTATCCTCACCAGGATAACATTAGAGATTTATGAAGAGAAGGAAGTGTAGTTTTACGAACGAAGATGGACTAAGCAGTTACCACATAGGTTCATAGGTTCATACTAGGCTATCTGCCCTAGGGCATTTATAAGCCTAGCCAGAGTTGTGTGGCTTTCACCACCCCTTAGGTTGAAGAATACTATACCCATTAGTTTGCTGTGCCTCTGTCCAGCAGTGATACAGAGATGATCCCCGGGGTAAACCTACGATCTCCCATCCACTGGTCAAGATTCCCCTTGAACAGAGCCAGCAAGGTGCTCTGTCTCACATGGACCGGGATTCTGTTCCACAGCATAGGGAGTCTCTGGGTGATGAATCTGTCCCTCCAGCACGTCCTATTTATATCCATGTTGAGGTTTAAGTCTCTTGCGGCTCTAGTGGATTTGGATTTTTTGAGGTGGAGCATGTCCATTAATTCCTGGTTGGACATGGCCTTGTATGTCAGGCACAGGTCACCTCTGAGCAGACGGTATGCGACTGAATAGAGCTGGAGTTTCTTCAGTCGAGCAGCATATGGCATATTTTTGAGCCCCTTTATCCTTTTGGTGAGGAACTTTTGGGGTCTTTCCAATTGCTGCAGGTGTCGGGCAAGATGCATTCCGAATGGGGCATTGTACTCAATCATTGGTCTGATAAGTGAAGAGTACAGGGGAACAATGACCTCCCTTGATCTGGATGTGAATCCCTTCATAATCAGGTGGGCAATGTAGAAGGTCCTCCTAACCACTTTGGCAATGTGAGTGTCAAAAGAAAGGTTACTGTCAACTTGGGTCCCCAGGTCCCTGATAACCTCTTCTGTGCTTAATGGATTGCCACCTATGTGGTAACTTGGGGTTACCTTGTTTTTACCAAAGGGTATGACTATACATTTTGGCGTTTAGCTTAAGGCCATGGCTCTGGCACCAGTTATCCATTTCTATGAGACCTCTCTGAAGGATATCTGTGTCTGATGGATTTTCAACTATGGCGCCCAGTTTGCAGTCATCTGCAAACTTTGTCAGCCACAATCCTCCTATGTTTGCCTGCACTTCTGAAAAGTAGATGCCGAACAAGAGGGGGCCCAGGACTGAGCCCTGTGGGACACCGCTTGTGACCGGCTTGGAGTCTGACATGGCACCAGCAACTCTAACCCTGTGGGTTCTGTCCTTGAGCCAGTTTGCAACCCATCTTGTGACAATATGGGTTTACGTTTAAGCTGGTGAGCTTTTCTATGATACCCGAGTGGGGTATTGTGTCGAAAGCTTTTGCAAGATCAAGGTAGGCTGTGTGAACTGCCTTACCCTCATCAATGGCCTTGGTGACTGTTTCAAAAAAGTCGACCAAGTTCAAGAGGCATGATCTGCCCTTGACAAAGCCGAATTGGGTAGGATCCAATGTCTGTAGGTCCCCTATGTCTTTATTTATGAGTTCCATTATGATCCTCTCCATAGCTTTGCAGACCAGGCTTGTTGCTTATGGGGCAGTAATTACCAGGGTCCATAGAAGCACCGCCTTTGTGGAGTGGGACCACAGTTGCCGTCACGCCACTCTTTGGGTACGTATCCTGTGGTAAGGCTAAGATTAAACAGCAGCCTTATGTGTGGGTTTAGTTCCGGGGACACCATCCGGTCCCATTGATGCTGTGTTTTTAGCTTTAGAGAGAGCAGCTCTCACCTGGGCATTTGAGATGATTGGGAGGCTACACTCTGCTGGGATAGATATTTCTCCTTTTGGGGGGGGGGGAGAAATTTTCACTGAACCTGTCTGCCAGTATGTTTGCAATGTCTGTGGGTTCAGTGATTTTGTATCATTTTGGACTAATTCTGAGCATATCTGGGAGTTTCCACCCAGATTTCTAACATAGCTAAAGAAGGCCTTATGATTGTCTTTTGAGTCCTTGGTGATTTTTCTCTTAAAGTTGGCCTTGGATGATTTTATGAGTGATCGTAGTTTTTTACTAGTATTGATCAGAGATGTCTTCCCTTTTAGGGATTTTGCTCTATCTTGTAGTAGCTTTCTCCTCTTGTTGTAAAGTTTGTTTATGGCTTGGGTCCACCAGATCGGGCGCTTGCCTTTGGTGGAAAGGGTCTTGATTTTATTTGGGATTGCTTGATCCATGCAATCCTGGAGGTGCTCGTAGAAAGCATTTGTAAGGGATTCAGCAGCGTGGGTTGTGGTTTCCAATGGCTCAGGGGCCTTGAAGGATACCACACCAGTCTTAAGAAGTGTGAAGTTGGCTTTGAGAAGTTCTTCACTGTGGTCTTTTTTGTTGGGGGTGGGGGCGGGATGTGGATCTCCAGTGAGATTAGTTTATGGTCTGATCTCACCAATGAGGGATATACTTCTGGTGTGGAGCATTTTGTCCCCATGTTTGTGATGATCAGGTCTAGTATATTTTCACCTCTTGTGGGAATGGTGACAAGTTGTTCCATAGCATTTGAGTTTATGAACTCCAGGAACCTTTGGGATAGGGTATTGGGGCTTGAGTAATGTTCCCAGTCTATGTTTGGGTAGTTGAAGTCACCCAATATGATGGTGTTTGGAGAGACATTTATACTCTCCAATGTCTTCAGGAAGGCTGTGTGGGGTTCCTGAGTTTGAGAGGGTGGCCTGTAACATGCTACAAACTGTAGGGCAGTTTTGCCCATGGTTAATTGCACCTGAATGGTCTCTGATGCTTCGTGAGTTTTCACCAGCCTGGAGGTGTGGGTATCCTTGATGAATATGGATACACCCCCTCCTTTTGTGGTACGGTCCGGGTTTTGGGGCCGGAACGCATGATATGAGGTAAAACCTGATAGTGCCGGGGTGCTCTCAGGAGCCTTGAACCAGGTTTCAGTCACAGCACAGACATCGATGTTCTCCATTTCTAAGGATATGGCCAGTGTGAGTACATAGAAAAAATGTTTCCAATGACCTCTGTCTTTCCTAGCACACCTCCAGCATTTACTCTCTACCAAAAAAAAAAAAAGTCCTCTGAAGTATACTTTGGGTATACAAATGCGTTGAAAATCTCTTAAACCTTCTGGACTTAAGTACTTGGGAGCCTTACAGACCTCTTCCCATTATTCGTTTTGTAAATTGCATTTCCATTCCCCTTTTTCCAGTCTGTTCTAACCTCCTCTGACTGATTCTTATAGTTGCCAAGCGATATTTTATACGCATTACTAGTGTACCCCCCCTTTTAAAAGCAGCTTCTGTTCTAGACTCAACTAAGACCTGTACCAGGCCAGTCTTTTACACAGCACTCCCCTGTTCTTTTCCACTTGCCTATAGTCTACTATCAGTCCTTGACAGAGAAGATGGTCTCTAAACTATAGTTCATATTTCTGTTTAGCATTATTTTGCTCTGTTACCTTTCTGTTCTGAGTTGTTTGCTTCCAGTATCTTGTCTCCTTTGTTAATTTCTTCCAGTAAATTCCTGCCCTTCTTGTTGCCTATTTTCAATACCCCTATTTGCAGTCATCCCTACTGGTAAAATCTCCTTTTTCCATTACCATTTTAGCTTAGATATTATATATGTGATGATGTCAGTGTTGCCTTTATTCTCACATATGGGTCTGATCCGATCCCTCAGATCCATCAATCCAAAATACAAAAGCTCGTAGCCTTCAACCAAGCTTTCAGGCATCCTTCCCTTCCCAGAATGCAACTCTCCATTTCCTCAGATCTTGTTTGCTGCTTCGCGAAAGACATGGTCATTGAACCGAGCTCCAGATTAGTTTGAATTTTGTATATTTCTTTCTTAGATTATATATTACCTTTGTTTTGTTTTTTTGTAGAGCTTTCTGTGTTTATTATACTCCTTTTCCAGTTCTCTCTGCCACATTTTTATTAGTAAGTAGAAAACTCTGTCCCCTTCCTCCACCCCCTCCTTCATCTCCTGTTAGTCCATGATTTTAAATGGGACTTTCTTTCTTCCTTAAAAAAAAAAAAAAAAAAAATAGAATTTATAGAATTGTGATATTTCTGATTATATTTGCAAGCTTTCTAGTTCTTGTTAGTAGATTCACTAAGTGTTGTTATTAGTTTTTTTTCTGGTGTTTTATTCTGCTTGTTAGCAGTACTGTTACTAGTTTTACACTGCTTGTTTGTGTTTTGTATTAGCTATTAAAATGCCTCAAACCTGACAAACCCTTAGGGTTTAAAAAAGTGTGAGGAGTGTCGTAAAAAATGCCCCTGAGTGATACACTATGTCTATTGTCTTGGCCCTTTACACCTGCAAGAATCTTGCAGTATTTGCCATAGCTTTAACCAGCTTACTTTGTTAGAGAGGAGAAATATGTTGAAAGGGTTATTGTAAAGTCCTTTTTCTGAAGCTATTTCAGGTCACGACTCTGCTAAATCTTCATCAGCTTTGTCTAATAAACCGTAAAAGATTCCTCCATCGTCTCAGAAGGTTTCATTGGAGCCGGCTCAGAAAAAACTAAACTCTTTGCTCCATTAAGTACTTTGGAGCAGAAGAGTATTGGATCCAAAGGTTCATCAGAGTTTTTATTAGTCTCTGCTCCAACAACCTCTGTTCTGATGCTGAATTGGATCCGGGAACAGTCTCCTTTCATTGAAAAAGTTTCTTCCAGATTGCCTTCTCCTATTTTAGCAAGATCCAGGCCTCCAACCCTATCTACCTGTTCTACTAAGGAGCCAATCGGATTATTGTGTGGATAGGGTAGTTCAGAGGTTACTCAAGACACTGGTGCTGGCCAAGTTGTTGGATACGAGCCCTATGGCTTCGGATCCATCCAGACCCACCCTGGTAGCTTCTCTTCCTCCTCTGACCCAACCATTGAGTTCAGAGCTGGAAGCTTCTGATGTCCGGATTGTGCCTGTGTCAGATCAGAGACCTCCACTGCCATCTGTTCTGACTTCTGCTCTGAGTTCCTCCAGTTTGTCAGAGCAGGAGGACTCTAGGAGCTGTAGCTCTCTGTTTGGCCCCGAGTAATGGGATCTGACCACTTTTTCTTTGGATCGTATCCTTCCGATCAGAGCAACTGTTCAGATGAGCTCAGATCCTACCTCAGCCTCAGGCTTCTTTTCTTCAGGTCTGGAGGGACCTCTGACTATGACTACTTTCTTTTTTTGGCACCAGGGAGTTCTTCGGATCAGGGGCAGGGAGCCGTTGAGGCTATGAGGAGAGCTTTGACTGCCTGTCAGTCTCACAGTCAATCCTCTGAGTATCTTCCTCCCCCTTCCCTGCCAGTGCCTTCATCCTCTATTTTACCCCATTCACAGGGACAGCAGGACCTGAAACCTCAGGACGTTCCATAGGGAACTCCCCCCTCTTGCACAAGTTCTCCATATTATCCCATTGAGGAAGTCCCTCAGAAGAGGACTTGTAAGAGGAAACATTTAGATTCCTCAGAGGAGTCTGTCACGTCAGATGATGATCTCGAGAAAGCCGAAGGGTCCCCACAGTCACCTCCTGAAGATGTCACCTTTGGAGACATCTTGGAAATGCTTAAACAGAGAGGTGAATGGCAGTCCAGCTCCCCTTCAGTGGAGGAATCAGTATACCAGAAAGCTTTTGGGTCCTGCCTTTCCACCTCCTGGGTGACCCCCACCATCCGATGAACTTACTGATTTAATCTCTCAGAAGGCTTGGGAGACCCCAGATGCTATAGATTCTATTCAAGAAGACATCTGCGCTCCTGGCTGGGAGCCAGTCATTATCAATTTCGAGCCCTGCCCTTTGCTCTCACTACAGCCCCCAGAGTGTTCACCAAATGCATGGCATTGGTTGTCACTCACTTGAGGTGTCTAGGTTTCCGAGTGTTTCCGTACATAGATGACTGGCTCCTAACCGCCACAACCATGCATCAAACCCATAAGAGTAAGAGAAACTACATTGCACATTTGCTCATGCCTAGGAATAACCATAATTATGAAAACTCTGCTCTGGCCCCTTGTCAAAATTTGATTTTCATAGAAGCTCATCTGGATACAAGAGAAATAACAAAACTTCCCTCTGACAGGATAGTGTCATTGCATGATCAGGTGAAAGTATTGATTCACAAGAAAAAAAGGATCTGCAAAGTTAGTACTGCAGGTCTTAGGATCAATGGCGGCTTCAATATTAGTAGTGCCACTAACCCTCCTACACATGAGAATACCGCAGTGGTTGCTGTCAACCCAATGGTCCTTTCTAGAACTTCCATTGTCTGACAAGATCTTGATTACAGATTCATGCAAAAAGGATCTTCAATGGTGGATTCATTCTGATCAAGTCACCTAGGTCGTTCATTTCTACCCAGTCAGCCCCTAGCTACGGTGACCATGGATGCCTCCCAGATAGGGTGTGGGGGGACATTACCTGGGAAGGACAGTCCAAGGATCTTGGTCCCCTTATGAGGCCCATCTGCATGTAAATATTCTAGAGTTGAGAGCAGTACTTCTAGCATTGCAAGCCTTTCAAGACTCTCTCCCTCTGGGAACAATACCAGTCCAGTCAGACAACATGCCGGTAGTCTGGTACATCAACAAACAAGAAGGAACCAGATCTTACCCCCTTTGTCAGGAAGCCATCCGAGTTTGGCAATGGGTGATATCTTCCAACTGCTTTCTGGTAGCAATGCACATTCCGGGGAAATCCAGCATCATAACTGACAAGCTGAGCAGGGCAATTTTGATGCCTCACAAGTGGTCTCTCAAACAAGAAATTGCATAAAGAATTTGCAGAGATGGGGGCCAGCCTTGCTGCGACCTCTCTGCTTCCCCAGTAAACAACAAATGCAGCAGCTAGTTTGCCCTGATCCCCCCTCAAGGCAAGACTCCAAGAGATGCACTTGTTCACGATTGGCCCTTAGGACTACTTTATGCTTATCCCCCAACACCCCTAATTCCCAAATTATTACAGAAAACAAGTGTGTTAAAGAAGAAAATCGTCCTCATTGCCCCTTAGTGGCCCTGGCAGATTTGGTTTCCCTTCCTGTGGCCTCCTGTTCTGGAAGAACCATGGATATTGGACCCAGTTCCAGATCTCCTCTTACATCCACAGAAAATGGTTAATCCCAGTTTACAGACTCTCAAGCTGACAGCATGGCTGCTCCAGTTCCAGTGATAGACAGGCATTTTCTACTGTCATCCCCAACTAGACATATTCTACTATCCTCTTACAAATGTTCCACATATAAACTTTATAGAAACAAATGGAAAATGTTTGTTGTGTGGGCTGCAGAGAATAATGTTGACCCCCCCCCCTTTATTTTATTCTGGATTTTTTGGCGAAGCTCTTTAATGAAGGTTCTGCAGCAAAGACTATAAAGGTTTAGTTGGATGCTATTTCCAACTTTCATTTAGGGGGAAATGGCTTTCCTGACATGTCATACAGGCTTTGTAAGACTTTTTTAAAAGAAACCTTGTTAAGGGCTCCTTATAAAAGTCCATCTCCTCCTTGGGATCTAAATTTTGTACTGTCTTATATTATTCACACCCCCCACTTTGAGCCTTCAGCCAATTGTGATCTAAAATTTTTGACATGGAAAACCATTTTACTGGTGGCTATTACTTCAGCAAGGAGAGTATCTGAGTTACATGCTTTATCTACTAATCCTCCTTATTTGGTATTTCATAAAGACAGAGTTTCTCTGCGTACTAATCCTTCCTTTCTTCCTGTGGTAGTATTGGAAAATAATCTAAACCAATCTATTGAACTGCCAGTGTTTTTCCCAAATTTTAAAAATAAAGGAGAGTATATGTTGCATTTATTGGATGTTCACAGACCATTACATTTATATTTGCACAGAACTAAAGATTTTAGAGTGTCGGAACAATTATTTATTTTTTTTCCAAAACAAGAAAAGGTTTAGCGGTATAAATGGCTTTCTAATTGCATTACTTTTATTTATACTTCCCAGAATAAACAACTGCATGAACCCGTGAGAGCTCATTCTACTAGAGCTCTTGCTGATACTTTAACTTTTCTAGTTGAGAGTATCAGTGGACAATATTTGTGTATCAACAGTGTGGTCAAACCCCCCATACCTTTATTACTCATTACAAACTAGGTTTGGTCTCCATGAATAGAGCTTCCTTTAGATCCATTGTACTGAGGGATATTCTTCCATGAGCCACCTGGAATTCAGGTTGCTAGGGATGCTGTCCCGTACGGAAGAATAAAGGCGAGATTGACAACATCACATAAAGAAGTTATGTACTTGCCATAATGTTCCATGTGTGTTGTCCATCTCTGCCTTTATTCTCACAACCCTCCCACCAATCCACATCCTAGTCTCCTAGGAGGACGGGTAATAAAACCCCTTTTTTTCATGCACTCGTTTGCTTCAGAACATATAACATACTTTCTTAACGTTTTTGTTGTTTTTTTCTGGCAAACAAGATCTGAGGAAATGGAGAGGTGCATTCTGGGAAGGGAAGGTGCCTGAGAGCTTGGTTGAAGGCCACAAGCTTTTGTATTAGGCCGAGAAGGATCTGAGGGATTGGATCCTACTCATATGTGTGAATGAAGGCAGAGGTTGACAACACGCATAGACTGCATACCTCTCAACGTACCGAATATCTTGGTTTTTACCATTTTTTCAGCCCCAAATAATGGGGTGCCACAATTCTCGAGTGGCACCCCTTAATTTCCGATTTTCCAGGCTTTTTTTTTTTGCTTTTTATGATGTCAGCTACGTGAGGAGCCTGCCAGCCTGTCGGAATTGAGCTAGAGGGCTCTAAATATAATGTGTGAGTATTTCCGTCTGCTCCAAGTCCAGGTAACACAAAATTTTATTCTAGCAACTTTCCAAGATTATACAAATAATGTTTAAAATGTGTCCCTGATTTTTGGGATTTTGCCCCCCCCCCCCAATAAATGTTGGCTTTTTCCAGATTTCTTGTTCTGCAAAATTGAGAGATACAGTTGAGTGTCGAGTGGATTTTATAAGGAAGATAAGTTTAGTGCTGCTTATGCTGAGACTGCTTGAATTGTTAATAGCATAACCGGTTTAATACTTACTTTTGATGCAGAAGGCTGTGGGTTCTACTTCCACAGTATGTAGATGCATGCTGATACTGCACTGTGTTGTACTTTTAAAGGGGGTGAATGCTACAGTCCTGAGAATGTCCTCTTTGGCAGCGAAAACTAGTAACTATGAACCTGTTATATCAGTTTGCCATCTATTCCATTCCCTATTGAAAATATTACTAGCTTATCATGTTTGTAATATAACATAGGCAATTTATTCCTCAAAGGCAACAGGCACTTTATTTGTAGGTGAAACTATGAAATATAAAGTTGTTTGCTAGCAGCAACCTCTTTGTTACTTACAGATCTCTTTAATGTGGAATTATTTAAATAATTTCTACTTCTGCAGAGATTGTGCATATTTGCTGATATTGGTGGATTGTAGAAGTTTGAGTAGACTTTTATGATGGAAATGTTCTGAACTGGGCAGTTTTGTCATTATTGGTGCATGCATTTTGTTTCATTGTTTATTGGAAAAATGTTCAAAACAAATTTAAAACGCCCTCTAACAACTGTAGTACTGCATTAGAATATCATTTAACACAATCAGGAAGGTGTATCAAAGAACACATGTATGTTTTGTGTGCAAGGGGCCTATGATTTGAAAATGACCCAAAAGTAATCTTTATCTGCCACTGGCCAGATGTATTTTCTTTGAATGTGGGTTTCAGTGCTGTTTCAATGAATGTGAGTTTCATGGCCAGAGAAGTTTTAATGCTGTCTATTTTCATTGTGAGACTGCATTGCTTTGTTTAACAGATGTCTATTAGTGTTGTGCTGTAAAATAAAACTTTTAAATGAAATCCAAATCATCGTAGAAGTACAGCAGTATGCACATTAACAGTGTTTATGGTAAATGGGCGAAATAGCCAAGTAATGACACACTGGAATGGCTATAGGGGGAGGGCTGTATATGGGGAGGTCCCATTCAACCATGATTTTGTGAGGGAGGAAGGGTGGCAAACTCAGACAGCCCCGGGCGGCACAAACTTTAGTTACGCCACTGATCAGTAGGCCATGAAGAATGACTTTTGGAGGTCCTAGCAAACTATAATATTCTTTTGCTAAGATTAGAATATTGCCTACCATTAAATGCCCTACTTTACCATAAAACCCACATACTGCAAGTCACCAAAAACAAAATCCTAGGGTTCATCATCTTCCCCCTTCCCAGTGAACATATTTACCCATTTAAAAGAAAATGGTTACCATTTACTACAGGATCTGGGTCTCTGGGGCCATATTTTGGTTGTCTGTTCTTCGGTTTGCGTTTGAAAGTTGATATCCCACAACTCCATTGGAGTGGGCGTGGTCACATAATTATGTATGCAAATTTTACGTTAATCAGCATACACATTTGTACCTATTTTTCATGGGCCTTTGTCCAGATTTTTGATGTTTCCAGGTTGAGAGGTATGATAGAATGCTATGATAAGCACATAACTTCTTTTTTTTGCTTCGTTAGTAATATAATAGTTTGTATGTTTGTTGTTCAAAATCCTTCTGTCTGTCTCTCTCTTTCTGTATTTCTTAAACTTCCACCCTGATTCATCATCACCTATATTTTTCAATTTAATTTATAACTCTCTGCTTCAGGTAATATGTGAGCCCTAATGATATAGCTCTAAATTATCCCTTCAGATCAGGTAATCCTAAACCACCTTGTTCTTTGTGGAGAATCAACATATCCCATTTAACTGTTACTCTCATCCCCTCCCAAATAAATCCCTACAACCTTCTGTTATCATTCACTACTTCTGCTCTGGTTAATAAAGATACATGTGACCTGTACACAAGACTTATGGGACTAAAAACAATTTCACTGCTTGTATCATACCATCCAAAATCCAGAGTTTCCAGCTTATTTTCATATTATCTTTTCTTTAGTCCCTTCCCAGATATGCTTAGCTGCCACAACAGAATCCTTTGTAATCCACACATTTAAATACTTCGGTATTGTTTTCCCATAGCTGTGAGTACTGCTGAACCAGTTCATGTGTTAGTACATAATTTACTGCTGTAATGTTTATCTTCATTTGTTTTACATCTCAGAAAGACTTGAAACTGTCTCAAAGTGTTCCACAACACTGAAATGTGATTTTCTGGGCTTACAAAATAATATCATCTACAAATAAAGCCAACTTTTCTTGATTGCTATCCTAGTTATAGTATTGAATTAGCGAGTCCCTTATTTTCTTTGCTAATAGTTCTAAGTATAAAGCAAATAAAGGAGAAAGAGGACAGCCATGCCAAGTTTGTTTGGTCAAACACACCTTCTTGTAGATAAATCCTCCCACCTTAATTCTCATCTTTGGCCCTTCATATATCCTCCTTATTAACCCTGTTATTCTGTCAGCAAACATAAATACTACCAATGCCCTACTCATAAAATCCCAGCTGACTTTCAGATGCTTTTTCTGCAAGATTCACCAACAGTAGTATCATTTTCTTATACTCTGCTTCCCTCTGGATCACCAGTTGAGTAATATTTTCAAATGTTTGCTTTCCCTCCAATAATCTTCACTTAATCTATATCTGTCAATTTTGGCAACACATTTGCCATTCTGTTAGCTAGTATAGACATCAACACTTTATGCAAACCAGTTTCAACCATGGTTATAAAGATGGGTCTGAAGGGTCTTTACCCTCTTTATGTAATACAGCTACCATAGCTTTCTTCCAAGATACTAGTAATGTTCTCTTTTAAAATGTTTTTAAACAAAACCTTCCAGATCTGTATCTATTTCTTCTCTCCTAACTTCCAAACTTCCACAAGAATAACATATCTTGAGTGATTAACCCCATTTTTGTCTCACCCATTCCAATCTTAGCTATTCATTTTTGAGCATCATCTTCCCTTAACCGTGGCACAGTTGAGTCTTTCACAAATATTCCTATGTTTGCTTTCAGCTGGTTCTCCATTCCTCTGCCTTATATATATATTTTTAAGAATTTCTGAAATGTTTCTAATATCTCTATAGGATCTCTGGTTATTTTTATTGTCATAGGCTTCCTAACGTTGAGAACAACTCTTTCTCCTTTCTGTTGCCCAAGTTGTTTTTGTTCAAAGCTTTTAGGTTCTGGAATTGTTAGCAGAAATACTTGCTTAACAGCAGCCTTTCTAAACTCATGCACATTATCCAGCTACTTCCTTATTTTCTCTTAATTGCTCAGCTTTTTCTGTGAGACACCTCCTCTTCTCCAACACTTTAACATATGACAACCACTCTAAGTAATTCCTGTTAAATCTTTCTTGTATCTTTATCAGTTATTTCTGCTATATTTTTAAACTCCTTTTTCATTTTATCCCATTTTCTAGCTTTCCTTTGTGAAGAATTTTCTATCCTCCCCAACTCTGAAGTTATTTCTACTAGCCATGCAATTTTATATATTATGGCAAAATATGCATATTTTACTTGTTTCATAGGCATGCAGATATTTGAATGTCTGTTGCTTGTTTTCCCTAAATAGGAATACAACAAACACAAGTATACCTAGCCAAGGAGGTCTGAAAATATCAAAATAATATCTTGAAACATTAGAGAAAAATTTTCTTTTGAAGTTTGGGTGAAATTCAGGTGAGAATAACCTTTGAAAATTGACAAGCTGCAATTTTACAAAACAGTCAATTGGAAAAGTGTAGCCATCAGTTATCTTTAGGGTACAATAAATAAAAGCTATCAAAACATAAATAAGTAATGCTGTGATCTGAAGTATAAAATTAAAATATATTTTTTTCGTAGAGAAATGGATAATTTCATTCTTACATGTTGAGCTATAAAAAAATCACATTGCCTTATTCAAGGTCATTCCTTTGTATTTGATTGTTGATGCTCAGTATAAGTCAGTGCTATAGACGATTATGCTAGTAACATTTTCTGAAGCTTTAAAAAAAGTATTAAACCATTTTGGAGATGCAGACTTTAAAAGAAATGTCCAAAAAGCGGACAGTATGCTGGGGATGTACCTTTTGAAACTGCTCAACAGTGGTTAACAGATGAATACATAAACATAATTTAAATGAGCTGCAGTGCATTAGATGAGAGAAATGGCAGCATAATAGATGGGCATTTTTTGTTTCTCTTGTTTTTATTTATCATATTTTTTTTCCCCGGGTAGTAGGCTGACACATTTCAGTAATAGCTTTGAAGCAAAAATGCACAGAATGAAGTAGAAATATAGAATGTAATGTATGCGTGTGTTTATAGCTACAAAGAAATTAATTGTATTCAAATATAAACAAACAGATATGTGCAACTGAAAATGGGTACACTAAAATGTTGAGTATTTTACAAGAAGCACATTGACTATGTTGTTTGTCTTTCGGCTTTTCCCGGTAAGGGGTCGCCACAGCGGAACTCCGGTCCTCTAATGATTGGCAGTAGATTTTTACGAAATGCCGAGGTGCCAGCTCGACGCCCAACCTTCAACGAAGGCACGCCCATTTACGCACGCATGTCTTTTGAATGCTACCCAACCATGGGGAGGACATGCAGACTCCACACAGAAGGCACTCCCAAGCCCAGCCGAGAATCGAATGGGAGAAGCTGTGAGGTAACAACGCTACCACCGTACCACCATGACATAACATATTAATTTGAAAACTGTTAATAGATTTTTGTCTCTGCTTTTCCTTGAAAATCTGTAATAGTTGGAAATGGCAAAGTAAAAGAGACATAAGATGCAAGCACTAAATAATCTACAAATTACTACAGCACTCAACTTTCCTCACTTGTTAGGAGGAAAACAGTTTTTAGTAGTTAAATTAACAAGCACCTATCCAGGCATGTCTAAGGATCAGCTCCTGGTATTTTCCCCTGTCCACCTGATGAATCTGGGCATCTTGGGGCAATATAGAAATTGCCTCATGTACACTGACAGCCCTCTCCTCCTACCACCCAACACTACAACCTGTGAGAGATGCACTTTTATAGCCAAGGTCTCTCTAGCCAAGACTGTACTAGACAGTCAAGAGGAGAAGGTAAACACCTGCACCACACTCAACATATAGTCCATCAAAACCTACACCACGTAAACCCACACATAGTAACACAAAACACACACCTACATTTGCGGAGGCTCTCAATAAACATATGCCCAAACAACAGAGAACTCCAAAGCTGAAATGCAAGCAATCACCACCCCTCAACACTACCCAAATGACACATACACCAGAAAATCAGTATACCACTCAACCTTAGCCCATAAGGCAAAGGAACGTACCCAACACACTAGTCACAGGAGGAAGTTACTGTCAGCCGCCTGTTGGGTGCCAGGATCTGCCACATAATGCAAGCACTCAGGTCACTCCACAACAAGTACAAATGTGACTCTGTCATTGTCCATGTTGATGTGAATGATTTGAGATGTACCTCCCTGGACTACATAAAAAGAGACATGGAGGAGCCCTTGGATCATGTAGCCCAGGCAGGTATGACCCCAGCCCTGAGTAGCATCCTGCCATCGCCCAGAATTATACCACAATACAAGGACAAAATGATTGACTTCAACAATTGGCTAAGCTTCTGGTGTCATTCTAAATGGATCCAATGTCTGTCTGCTGGGATGACATGATTGACAGACCACGATGCTTTGCCAGAGATGGCCTGCACCTGTCGCCCCTGGGATTCTGGATATTGGCTAAGGCTGTTGCCAACACTATAGTGCCTTTTTTAGGCAAGGTTCAAATGACAAACTCACTACCATAGCAGGTATAAGCAAGCAAAATCTGAGAGTAATGCTACTCAGTGCTAGAAGTCTAAACCTCAAAATGCACTCACTTGCGGCACTCCTTAAAATGGAGAACATCAATATCTGTGCAGTGATAGCGAGCTGGTTCAAGGCTTCAGAGAGCACCCCTGCATTACCAGGCTATAACTCATACCACACCTTTCGGCCAACTAACCTGAACTGAAACCCTAAAGGAAGAGGTGTGTCCATATTCATTAAGGATATCCACACCTCCAGGCTAGTTGCTCAACATAATGCATCCGAAATTATGCAAGTGCAACTAACACTGAGCAAGACTGCAATCCAGGTTATAGCTTGTTACAGATCCCCCACCATGCCCCAGGATGCTCACTCCACGTTTTTTGATATACTGGGTAATAAGGTACAGCCCAATACCCTAATAATGGGCGATTTCAACTACCCCACCATCAACTGGGAAAACTACTCATGTACTAACTCATTTGCTCAACGCTTTCTGGAATTCATAAATTCCATTGCCCTGGATCAACTTGTCCATACCCCTGCCAGGGGCAGCAATATCCTGGACCTGGTCATTACCAATATGGGCAACTGATGTTCCATGTCAGAGGTCAACTCCTCGCTGGTCAGATCCAACCACAGCCTAATCACCCTAGACATCAGTATCCCCCCCACCCCCCATTTAGGAAACCACCGTAAAAAACTTCTCCAAAGCTAACTTCATGCTTCTTAAGACAAAAATGGCAAGCTTCATGACACCCATGCAGATGGAAAATAGAGGTACGACTGCTGAATCCTATACAAATGTACTGTATAAGCACATACACGAGTCCATGGATTGTGCCATCCCCAACAGAACCAAGATGCTATCCTCCAAAAAAAGGAAGCCAATCCTGGTGGTCCCTTGCCATAAATAAACTCTACAACAGAAGGAAGAAGCTGTTGCAAAAGAGTAAAATTTCCTGATTGCAGGGCAGCCTCAGTAAGAAGCTGAGATCCCTCATAAAATCCTCCAAAGCTAGTTATGGAAATAAAATCGCCACTGATTCTAAAGACAACCACAAAGCATTCTACAGCTATGTCAAGAATCTCAATGGCGACACTCAGATCTGCTCTGAGCTACAGCGCAATGGCACTAGTTATACAGAACCTACTGATATTGCCAACATCCTGGAAGATAGGTTCAGTGCAAACTTCACCCCCCCCCCCAAAGGGCCTATCACTATACCGGAAGAATGCAAAGCCCCTGTAATCACGGCTGCACAAGTAAAGACCGCACTCTACAAAGCCAAGAACACAGCATCCATGGGACCTGACAACATCCCAGGCTGCATTCTGCACGAACTACAGAACGAACTGGCACCCCACCCAAGTATCCTATTCAGTCATAGCCTCACTTCAGGCTTTGTACCTACTATATGGTGCACAGTGACTGTTATCCCAATCCACCACCACGGACCCCGGGAACTACCTCCCCATTAGCCTAATGAACCTGGTCTGCAAGGCCATAGAAAGTATCATCTTGGAGCTTATAAACAGGGACAGGTAATCTCCAAACTCTGGACCCTACTCAGTTTGGGTTTGTAAAAGGTAGGTCATGTCTCATAAACCTAATTGACTTCTTTGAAGCAGTCACCAGAGTCGTGGATGAGGGTAAGGTGGTGGACACAGCCTATCTTGACCTCACCAAGGCTTTTGACACCATCCCTCACTCTGGCATTATAGATAAACTCACTAGACTGGACGTAAATCTCTATGTCATAAGTTGGGTGGCCAACTGGCTCACTGACAGAATCCACATAGTGAAAGTAGCCGACTCCAAATCCAACTTCAGACCAGTGACAAGTGGAGTACCACAGGGCTCAGTCCTGGGTCATTTCCTGTTTGGCATCTACTCCTCAGAAGTCCAGGCTAATATAGCAGGTCTTTGGCTAACTACGTTTGCAGACATTGGCTTCTGTAAACTAGGTGCCATCATAGAATAACCTAATGATGTGGACATTCTACAAAGGGGCCTCACTGAGACTGATGCTTTGTGTCAAAGTCATGGCCTCAAGCTCAATGCCAAGAAGTGCATTGTCACCCCCTTTGGGAAAAACACTGTACCCATGAACTACCACATAGGAAGTAGCTTACTAAACACCAAAAGTGTGATGAGAGACCTTGGGACACAGGTGGACAGTAGTCTCTCCTTTGATAATCACATCACCACAGTAGTCAGGAAATCCTTCTATGCAGCACACCTCATCACAAAGGGGTTCACCTCCAGAAAAAAAGAGGTCATTGTTCCTCTCTACTCATTCCTCATCAGACCCGTTATAGAGTAAAACCTTCCGTTTGGCATGTACCTCGCAAGACATCTAGAACAACTAGAAAGGCCACAGAAATACCTCACTAAGAGGATTACCGGCCTCAAACAGATCACATACGCAGACCATCTCAAAAAACTCCAGCTCTATTCTGTCGCTTATCGCCTACTCAGAGGCACACTCTGCCTAACATACAAAGCCATGTCAAACCCAGATCTGTTGGATATGCTACACTTAAAGAAACCCCAATCCCTCTGAGCCACATGCTTCAGAGACCTAAACCTTGCCAACACAATAAACAGAACATGCTGGAGGGATAGATTCCTGTCCCAGAGACTTCCCAAGCTATGGAACAGACTACCCATTCATGTCAGGCAAAGCTCCTCATTGTCCCTCTTTAAAAAAAATCTCGACAATTGGATGAGAAATAGGAAATTCACCCCAGGGATCTCTTCTGTGGCTCTGCTAGATAGGGCCACAAGAAAATAACTTTCTTGGGTGGCGAAAGCCAGGGAACTTTTTTGTCTAGGCTTATATAGGCCCCAGAGCCGATAGCCTAGTACCTACTTATGAACCTATGATAGGAACTCTTGATTTGAAAAAAAAAATGTTTGATACTTTGAACATCCTTGTATTTTAGTTATTCAGGCATTTAAATCACTGTTCATTGGTTATCAGTATTTCTAAGCCAGCTGTCTTCCGTAGAATAAGTAACTTTTCAATGCGTGCACCTCTGATACAATGCTCATTTCTTGGGGTTAAAGTAAGACTGCCCTGCTAGCCCCTTTTGTTCATTTTTTTTCTGTATAGATGATAGATGTCTGACTTGGAAACCTTATGAGTAGTGTACACTAGCCCTGCACAGTGTTATTACTCCATGGGGCCTTGGATACATGGATGACCAAGTCACTGGAAAAGACAGAGTTGCTTTTAGATAGTTTTGAGTACCTCGGTACTGTTTTAGGACTTACTGTAGAGTTAAATCAGGACATTTCTTATTCTATGGGGATAATCTACAAATATGAGGTATATAATTATCAATGGATGTGTGGTTCAGACATTCAGATTGAGACATAGCTAAGTGGGACTTTGCAAACATGAAGGGAGTTGTTAGATGGCTGAGGAAAGCTTCACCTCATACTCCTAAAAAGCTTTTTTTCATTTTTTTATTAAATCTGATTTGATATCCCTATTATGTGTATGTTGGGGAGGGAGGTCTATATTTTTTGCCCATTTTAAGGAAGTGGTTTTATCATCTCAACCCTACTATACCTCTTTTGTAGCAGTAGACTGTATTTCATAGCATGAGATATGGCACAAACATCTGAGATTCCCTCCCATACCTACTTTTGTGTACTTTCTGTACAATAGCTTATGTGACTGTTTCAATAAGACTGATGGTGTGGTGGGATATTACCCCAACATTACGGTTCTTCTTGACTTCCAAGATGGCAGCACACTGATTAACAGCTTAACATCAGCTCTCCCAGAGTGAAAACAGAAATTGAGAAGGAGTGCCTTTGAAATTGTTGTGTGGGTAAAATTCAGTCATTGACTAATGAGTACACCGCCTGGATGCCTACAGAAAGGAAATTTGAAAATCCCAAAAGAAAATCAACCAGAAAAGATGAAAAAAAAAAAACACGGTCTGGGAAGGATTCTGCAGCTGTTCAGCAAAAAGTAGTTCAAGGCTTCATCTTTGGTTCGAGAGATGGCTTCCAGTAACTTGAAGTTAAAAATAAATCAAATGTATTCCAGGGTGATTAAAACAAATGAAACATTGAAGGAATATATATCAACTTAAAGGACCACTATGGGCAAATGAAAAAAAAAAATTTTTTTTATCTTGCCATGATTTACTGCACCTTCTAATGCTGCCTGCAGCAAAATAAGTACTCATTCCTAATTGTATTTATTTATTTTATTCTTGTCTACCCTCATGGGGGCAGACATTATGATTCCTTTGGAAAGCTAAATCTGTCCCGTAATGCACAGATTGTGAGAATAAATAGCTCTGCCATTTGTTGTCAGACTAGACTTCCATTCACTTAGAATGCAACACATGAAAAAAACTGCCAAGTTTGAGATTCTGCAGCTCATGTGTCATTGACTGGTCTGCACTGAGTTTTACGAATGTTATTCCTACTGATATACTACACATTCTCTGAAAGAAGCTTGCAAAAGTGTTGACAAATTACTGAGATAAAAAAGACTTTTCACGAGGAGCAGTTCTGGAAGTTTCAATTCCTGGCCAAGTTACTCCTCCTATCTCCCCTCCTTCAGTTGGCTAGAGTGTCACATTTCTAGCTTGGCTAGATTCAACTATTTATTCAACTTTGCATGACAGTAGATGTCAAACAAATTACAGCGTCTGGTGTGCCACTAAAACTGTTCCCTCACATGTCTCTTCACTTCTGAATGGCATTTCCCAGGAATTATTTGTATAAAAAATGCACACACATCACTCCACTCCAGAGTTTAGGCCAATCTATCCATTTCTTAAAATGTCCACAATAAAATATTCAATTTGTAATGCATTCCAGCTGCTCACGTGGTTATCTTTGCATAGTTATTCTCTTATAGCATAACCTGATAGTCTGGTATTTAATGCCAAGTTTTACAACAGTTCTCCATTTCTTAACAATGACCTACAAGCCTCTGATGTGACCCAAGTACTTTCTGTTACTGTTACTTTATGTAGTTTGTCTTAGTTGTGTACTTGCATGACTCTCGTCCTCTCAGCAACAGACACCTGGAGAAAACTTCCAAATCAGATACTTGTATTAAAAGAGTATCATCAGCTGTAGCAATGATTCCAAACTCCAACAGGGCACTCAAACATAGTACTGACAAACACAGGGAAATGTATGTCTCAGTCAAGCAATGATGAAATCGCTAACTACAACTAAAAATATTTTACTGTTCACATTTTAAGAAAGGGATAGATTGGCCTAAACTCTGTGTGTGTGTGTTTTGTTTTCTTTTGTTTTTCTATTTCTGAGAAATGCTATTCAGAATTGACATATGAGGGAACAGTTTTAGTGGCACACCAGACTGTGATTTGTTTGATGTCTGCTGTCATGCAAAGTTGAATAAATAGTTGAATCTAGCCAAGCTGGAAATGTAAGACTCTAGCCCACTGAAGGAGGGGAGATAGGAGGAGTAACTTGGCCAGGAATTGAAACTTGCAGAACTGCTCCTTGTGCAAAGTCTTTTATCTCAGTAATTTGTTGAGACTTTTGCAGGCTTCTTTCAGAGAATGTGTAGTACATCAGTAGGAACAACATTTGTAAAACTCGGAGCAGATCAGTCAATGACACATGAACTGCAGACTCTAAAACTTGGCAGTTTTTTTCAGGTGTTCCACTATAAGTGAATGGAAGTCTAGTCTGACAACAAATGGTGTGGCTATTTATTTTCACAATCTGTGCATTATGGGATAGATTTAGCTTTCCAAAGGAATCACAATGTCTGCCCCCATGAGGGCAGACGAGTGAAAAAATAAATAAAATAAGGAATGAGTACTTATTTTGCTGCAGGCAGCTTTGGTGGTGAGGGGGTGTATGCAGTAAATCATGGCAAGATAAAAAAATATAATTTTTTTCATCATTTACCTGTAGTGGTCCTTTAAATAACAAAAGGCTGGGGAAAAAAATAGAAGAAACTTTAACTAGCTGTTCAGCTGAAATGATAAAACTGCAAAAATTAGAGGCTGAAATGAAGAAAAAGCTGTCTGAGTATGAAGCTTCTCAAGAAGAGCTCTTTCAAAAAATAGTAGAGCTAGAAGATAGTGTGTAGAGAAAACCTGATATTTTCTGCTGTAGTTTTCTGCTGTACTAGCAAAACTGGAAGGAACAGACTGTATTAAATTTATGAAAACACAAATAAGCACCTGGACCGATGTTCCACAGCAGGATTTGTTAAATAAATGGACACACAGATTGTATGCTCCAAACCTGGCCATGAGAAAGCAACCAAGATCTTTATTAGTAAAGATGCATTCATACCAGCAGAAAGAGTTGATTTTGATAAAACAATGGCAGAAGTGCAAAGTATTACAAATGGGAGACAGCAGAATGTTTGTAGAAAATAATTATTCACTGTATCCCAGGCAGAAGAAAAGCAAATTTAAACCCAGCAGTCAGGGAATATCAAGAATCTGGTATGAGATTCACGCTGCTGTATCCAGTTGTTTTATGAGTATTTTCCTAGAGAATCAGTCATTTTTATTGCAGAACAGGCTAAGGAAAAAATAAACAAGTTTATCCAACAAAAAGTGAGCCTTCAAGAAGGGGAGTTTGCTTCTCCTTCTTCTGACAGTAAGATTCATAGATTGATTTTTGCCATTGAAACCTCTTACAGTGTCCCAAACGAAAATGCTT
This sequence comes from Protopterus annectens, assembly GCF_019279795.1. Classification (NCBI taxonomy): domain Eukaryota; kingdom Metazoa; phylum Chordata; order Ceratodontiformes; family Protopteridae; genus Protopterus; species Protopterus annectens. The sequence goes on along the minus strand of NC_056748.1, from coordinate 429,732,631 downwards.
GAGAGACATGAAAAAGCACAGGATTTGACTAGAATACTCCGAAATACCCTGGAATTGAACCAGTCTCTGGTGTTGGGAAATGGAGACAAACAGGAAGAAAACCAGCAACACTGAAATTAGTCAAGAAATGGTAGACTATAAAGGATCAGTCACATTTGTAAAGTATGACTTTGCCAAGAAAAAAAAATGGATGAAGAAGACTGGACTTCTGTTGGCTTTGCTAAACTTATGGACTTTGAAGCATAACCCCCACCCCCTTTGTTATTAATGTTTAGAAGGACACTAAAAAGAGAAAATGTAACTAAGTAAAACTAATTTCTGCTCTTATTAGGATTTATACAAAATATTTAATGAAATAAACTGCATGTTATATATAGTAAAGCAGTTTTTTGTAATGTATAGTCAGGGTTTTTTAAAAATATGTGGGAGTCTTTTCAGTGACTGTTGTATGTGTTAAATATATTAAAGTAAACAAGTACTTTTAGTCATAATAAATATAGACTTTAGAGTACAACAAGGGAAGAAATGCTGAACAAAAGCAAGTTTAATGTTAATATGCTGTGATCTTGGGCTGCTGGAGTGGGAGTGGGTTGTAAACCTGCACAGATTGTATATGTAGAATTAAAATATTTTCTAATTTTTACTAGGGTGAATTTCTACCTTTCGTTTAAGCTATAAACAAGTGTTTTTTTGTAAGCAAGTAGGCAATGAAAATAAGACAAAATGATGAAAGCCATGAAAAATGCTATGTTTCTTACAGCATCAAATATATTAGCTTTTATTCCACTAACAAATGTTTGATGGGGGTGGAGAAGTCTGCAGCTGATGGCAGCTGTACATTCTGTTCTGAGCGAAATTTATAAACATTCATTGCTGAATACTCATGGAGATGAGCTGTCTGCATTGCAGGCAATTAATATTGACAGTTCTAAGCATTTTTTGTTGCGGGGAATGCAAAATGTAAAGGTGCAATGGCAAGCAGTTCAGTGAAAAATTAAATTTGAAATTATGGGACATGAATAAGTGATAGCAGCCTCCTTAGCAGCCTTAATACTGTAATGTATTTAATGGAATAGTGTACAATTTAGCTGTATTTAAAGATAGCTAGTACACCTTTTCTTAGGGATAAAAGCTGATGTTTTTTGAAAGCATACAAGCTGTTTTTTTTTCACATCTGGGAGGGGAAAAGAGATAAGAAAAGAACAAAGCAGTTAGTGTAAGTAAGTGGGAGCACAGACCATAGCATGCATTTTAACAATGGTAACCTTAATTTTACATTAGGTAATGCTTGTGGATGCACTTGTCAATTTGTGGCATTAGTTCCTATCTGAAGGGTTAAACTTCATTTTTTGAAGATGCATATAATTTGTATGTTTGTTCAAAGTTAATAGAGAATGGGATGTTTTAAAAATTTTATTTTTTTTGTTGTTAGAAGTTTTTTTAGTGAAATAAAAGGTCTTGAAAATCTGACATAAGTTCTAATGGAGATGAGAAGAAACAACTGTACAAAAGATCGGCTTGCCAAACTTTAGTGTTTACATGTAACACAAAAGTTGGAAATATGCATTAAAAAATTGTCAGGTGGGAACAATGGCTTTTTATCATAATGGTTACTGTATCCATATTGCCTTGGAATGCAAAGGGCCTCATGGGTATAGAAAAAAGGAAAGAGTATTGAATTGTATTAAGAGGTGCAGAGTACAAATAGCAATGCTGCAGGAGACATCTGGAAAAAATGAGCATGTGAATTTGACAGAGGATTTCAGGATGGATATTCAGCAGAACATTGAGGATTAAGGAAAGTGGGAGTTATAATACTCATTGCTAAAGGGGCTCCAGTCATTTCAGTAATAATTAGGGCAATCGAGACACTCTTAAAATATTAGTCCTATTAACTTAAGATGTTGACAGAATAAGAGAAAGAGAATTGATATACATTTTCTGAAGAAAAAAATCTACAACTCTGATTATAATCTTTATTAAATGTATATCACCACCTTTTCTCCAAAAGTCACCAGTTTTAGGAGGGATTTGGAAGGACAGAGCTAAAATTTGAGTTATAATCAGGGACATCCCTGAAAATCAGGACATTTCAGAGCTATGGCGCCAATAGTAATAGAAGAATAAAAAAATTGTGGTGGTAAAGGCCTATTTACAAGGAAGGCAGATTATGCTAGCATGTATTTATATTCCATCAAAAAAACTGCTATTATCTGCTATTATGGAGCTTAAGAAAATTGCTGAGAAATCAGCTTTCAGCAGGGAATATTACTTATAGGTGAGGACTGGAACATGATTTTCAATAGTGAGGATGTATCGGGGAACCTAGAAGGGAAAAATATAATAAAAGAGGGTAGATTTCTGAAGAAATATATGAAAATATTTGTTATGAAAGATGTGAATTCAGTAGGAGAAACTCCTGACAGAATTTACATGTTATTCCCCAAGGTACAACAATTAAACTAGACCAGAGAGAATTTATATGTCACAGTGACATTTGCATTTATTTGAAAGCTTTGATACATGCAATAACTGTTTCAGATCATGCACCAATAAAAGTTATGATAAGAATGCAGTGTAATGAAGTAAAAAATGAGACACTGGCACTTTTACACCTACCTGAGTTTAAGGAATTGGTAGTGAAAGTTTTATGAGAGTTTAGGGAATGTAAATAATCTTCAAAAGTTATAGTTGGTGAGAACAATAACATGAAAATGGAGTTTAAAAACAGGGTATAAATAAGAGAGAAAGAGATGTGATTAAGATACAACAGGAATTACTTACAGGGGCTGAAACTGGTTAAAGTATTGCAGAATAAGGGGAATCTAACAGGACAAGGAGAGGCACAAATGCAGAGTGCTAAAAAGAAAATAAGGGAGTATTTGGATAATATGCATGAATTTGAAAGGATTTGCTGATAAGCAACTATTTTTTTTATAATAACTCCAGAACACAAAAAAATTATAGTACAACTTGGACAGTGGAAAGCAGCAGCGGTTGTTGCCAAACTTAAGGAGACTATAACAATAAAAAAGATCCTGTATAGGGCTGAGAGAGATTTCGGAAATGTTTTGAAAATTTCTGTAAAGCAGATAAATTTGGAAATCAAGAAGGAGCACAAATGGGAATATTTATGGACTACTTAATTATGCCAAGGCTAGATAGAGGTAGATGAGGCTCAACACCTAACAGTTAAGTTAGGAGGGGATAAGATAAAAATGGTGGTATCTAATCAATCATCAACAAACAAAACAAGACCAGCACTAAGGTTAACCTTCCAAGGAGAGACTACTTCAAAATGAAAAAACAAAACTCCAAAGAAATACAAACACGTAGAGCATTAAAATGTATTAACTCACAGAGCTTTTGGGTACAAAACCCTTCTTCAGTGTGTATCACCTGTTTTAAAACACCACATTTTATATACTTAGTACCACATGACACAGCCCTCATTCAACCAATAAAACAATGAAACAATCAGTTAGCTATCTATATAATACAATTAAATAATTAGGTATTCTTTTAATTAAATAAACAAATCTACTTGTTAAAATTCCATGACAGTTTATATAATGTTTCTAAATACCCTTTAGTAAAAAATTCTTAAAACATATGTACACTAAAATACCATAGCTGTTTATATAGCATATCTTAAGTACATTTTAATAACAGCTGTTTTTTTCCCTAAGAACA